>NC_081568.1:83766611-83889511 GCF_022355385.1 Mustela nigripes | reverse complement strand
TCTTTCTTTCTTTCTTTCTTTCTTTCTTTCTTTCTTTCTTTCTTTCTTTCTTTTTAAATTAACATATGTATTATTTGCTTCAGGGGTACAGGTCTGTATATCATCAGTCTTACACAATTCACAGTGCTCACCATACCACATACCCGCCCAAGTGTTCATCACCTAGCCACCCTATCCCCCCTCAGCAATCCTCAGTTTGTTTCCTGAGATTAAGAGTCTGTTACAGTTTTTCTCCCTCCCTGATCCCATCTTGTTGCATTTTTCCCTCCCTACCCCTCACAACCTCCTGCCTTGCCTCTCAGATTCCTCATATCAGAGAGATCATATAATAATTTTCTTTCTCTGATTGACTTATTTTGCTTAGCATAATACCCTCTAGTTCTATCCATGTCGTTGCAAATGGCAAGATTTCATTTTTGATGGCTGCATAGTATTCGTGTGTGTGTGTGTGTGTGTCTCACATCTTCTTTATCCATTCATCTGTTGATGGACATCTAGGTTCTTTCCATAATTTGGCTATTGTGGACATTGCTGCTATAAACATTCAGGTGCACATGCCCCTTTGATCACTACATTTGTATCTTTAGGGTAAATACCCAGTAGTGTGATTGTTGGGTCACAGGGTAGCTCTATTTTCAACTTTTTTAGGAACTGCCATGCTGTTTTCCAGAGTGGCTGCACCAACTTACATTCCTACCAACAGTAGGAGGGTTCCCCTTTCTCCACATCCTCTCCAACACCTATTGTTTCCTGACTTGTTGATTTTAGCCATTCTGACTGGTGTGAGGTGATATCTCAGTGTGGTTTTGATTTGTATTTCCAGGATCAAGGAAGGCCATTTCTTGATGGCAATCCACTTCTCCAGATTTGGGGAATTTTCTGAATCTAAATTATGGTATTCTTCCAGACCTCATCTACCCTTCTCAGCCAAGTTGCTTCCATTGCCATGAGCTCATTGGTGATTTGTTTAGTGCACAGATTCTTCTGGTCCTTAAAGCCTAATTCTCCAGAGCACTAAGTCTGAGGAGGGAGGGAGGAAAGGGCCCTGGAAGTGAGGCACTTAGAACCCCTTTATGTTTCCCCACACTTTCCCAGAGTCAGAGCACTGAGGCCTTTCGTCCCTATAGAAGGGACCAGTGTGACCTCTGAAATGGCAGTGTTGGCTGTCTACTTAGAAATGATCTTGCTATCTCCCTCACCTTCAGCCCCAGGATCCAATCCACCAGAAAGTCTTCACAGTGCCACCTCTAAAATGCATTCATTCAAAATAGTCGAGTGTTTTCTATCCCCTGCTACTACCTCATATAACCTATATCACCTCCAGCCTAGATGTCCACAGCACCCTAAGGGCATCCACTTTTACCTACCACCAGTTCCTTCCCCACAGTACTTTAAACGAAATTTAAACTCTTCAATGGCTCTTCACTACATTTACAAAAAAACCCAGTTACCTGACAGTGGGCTACAAGGTGCTGCATAATTTGGTTCCTGCCCACCTTCCCAACCTCCCTTCTTACCACTTTCCACCATGCTTACCATTTCCAGCTATACAGACCTTCAAAAGTATTTCTTATTCCTGGTTTTCTTTCTCCTCAGAGCTCAGCCTTCCATGTGAACCTCTCTTTTCTCAGCTCCTTCATCACTGCCATAATCCATACTTCATTTCTCAGTTTAAATGCTGCCTCCATAATGAGTCATGCCCATTCTCCCCACCCCCATTCCTCATCTTCCTCTGTAGTTCATTGCTTGTGAAAATATGCTATTTTTTTAAGACGATTTAATTTATTTATTTAGAGAGAGCGCGCACGCACATGTGCGCCTTGTGGGGGAGTGGTTAGGGTCAGAGGGAGAGAATCTCAAGCAGACTTCACACTGAATGCAGAGCCTGAGGTGGGAGTTGATCACAGGACTCAGAGATCATCTCCTGAGCCAAAATCAAGAGTTGGATGCTTAGCTGCCTGAGCCACCCAGGAACCACATGAAAATTTGCTGTTACTTTACTGGTTTGTTTTCTTGTTCTTTGGCTGCCCCACCCACTAGATGGTAAACTCTGTCATGGAAGTTCACTCTGGGGAAACCTGGGTGGCTCAGTGGGTTAAAGCCTCTGCCTTCAGCTCAGGTCATGATCCCAGGGTCCTGGGATCAAGCCCCACATCAGGCTCTCTGCTTGGCAGGGGGCCTGCTTCTCTTCCTCTCTCTCCGCCTGCCTCTCTGCCTACTTGTGATCTCTCTGTCAACTAAATAAATAAAATATATTACAAAAACAAAAACAAAAACCTCTGCCTTCAACTCAGGTCATGATCCCAGGGTCCTGGGATCCAGCCCCGCATTGGGCTCTCTGCTCAGCAGGGAGTCTGCTTCTCCCTCTCCTCTCTCTCTGCCTGCCTCTTTGCCTACTTGTGATCTCTGTATGTCAAATAAATAAATAAAATCTTAAAAAAAAGAAAAGAAAGTTCACTGTGGGATGTATGTGCTTTTTATGTTATATAGCTTATATTCTCTACTCTTAGTGCTGTGTGTAATGAGATGTTTTAAGCTACTAGGCACTATAAGAATTTTGAAAATTATGGTGCCTCCCATAGACAACTAAATGTAAAAACCATGCTAAAATTAAAATTAAACTTGCAGGGACACCTGGGTGGCTCAGTGGTTAAAGCCTCTGCCTTTGGCTCAGGTCATGATCCCAGGGTCCTGGGATCGAGCCCCACATGGGCTCTCTGCTCAGCAGGGAGCCTGCTTCCCCCCCTCTCATTCTCTCTGCCTACCTCTCTGCCTGCTTGTGATCTCTGCCTGTCACATGAATAAATAAATAAATAAATCTAAAAAAAATGATAATCACTATTAGATACTAGATCTAAAGAGATAAATAAATAGAAGATAGATTATAGATAATAGGTGACAGGTTTATTAAAAAAAATTAAACTTGCATATATTCTGAAGTAAAACCAGCTTATTTGTAGATTTTCTGATTGCAGTATTTTGGAAAAGACCACTGAAATGGAACTTTTCTCATTTCTTTGGTGTCCCTGATTTGCTGATAACTTAAATCCATCTGTTGTCTGCCATTGGGTAATACACAATTGCCCTGGACCTGAAAGGGAAAAACTATTTCATATCTCAATATCAAAGCAAAGGTTTGTATTCTCATGTAAATCTTACTTAATAAATCTGTAATGGAACAGTGG
Source organism: Mustela nigripes (assembly GCF_022355385.1). NCBI lineage: Eukaryota > Metazoa > Chordata > Mammalia > Carnivora > Mustelidae > Mustela > Mustela nigripes. The sequence goes on along the minus strand of NC_081568.1, from coordinate 83,886,326 downwards.
TCACTGTTAGCATTACACCTCTTTTTCTACTGTAAAAACAGTTACTCTTTCGACCCCCCTTCATTTCTTCTCATCCTACATAGTCAGCCAGCTCCTTAGCTATTGACAAACTAACTTCTCAAATAAATTAACAGAAACAAAACATAATGGAAAGAAGTTATGTGCTCATGTGTGTGAGTTGTTGGGGGGAAAGGAGGCAAATTCTTTCAACAAACACGTAAGTGCCCGTAATATGCACAGATACTATGCTAGGTGCGAACATTAAATAAAACATGAATAACTTGCATATTCTTCGCACATTTTCTTCCCTTCTCCTGAAACCAATTGTTCCTACCCTACCTTATTATCCCTCCAGTAATATCTTCCTTGGGCTCCTAAAGTCAGTTTTATCTTCCCTTTATATCAGAACTTCCAATGGTTCTCTGTTGTAGCCCTCAACATAATTTAATTACACTTAATTATGTAGTCTGTTTTTCCTCTTAGATTATTATCTCCACGGAGAATGTGTTAATGTCTTATTCACAGCTATATCCCTAGCCCCTAAAACAGTACACAGTAGCAGCTAGCAATAAATATTTGTTAGGTTGGCATAGCAATAAATGAATGAACAGTATATTCTTGACCTCAGAGTGCTTACAGTCAAATAGGAAAGAAAAAGAAAGAAAAAGCTATTTGCCATTTAGCATCATGAGGGCAGCAATAAAGATGTGATGGGGACAATGGGAACTTTACTTCTTTTTTTTTTTAAATTTAATTTTATGTTTTCAGTGTTCCAAGATTCATTGTTTATGCACCATAACCAGTACTCCATGCAATATGTGCCCTCCTTAGTACCCACCATCAGGCTCACTTAACCCCCACCCTCTCCCCTCCGAAACCCTCAATTGAACTTCACTTCTAATGCTAATCCTAGTATCATTGAAGACTCCCCAGAGGAGGTGATGGAGAAATCATTAAGATTGAAGAATTGGGATAAGGAAGGCACAGCCAGAGGAAACAAGGTAGCAAAGGCCAGTGCGTCCACCTACTATGCAGGCAATTATTCATAAGATGGTTGGCCTTAGGAATATGGAGTTCATGGGAGGGTTCTAATATTTTTGCTTACTGGTAGCATTTTTTAAAGATTTTATTTTCTTTTAAGTAATCTCTATGCCCAGACTTACAGCCCTGAGATCAAGAGTCACATACTCTACCAACTGGCTAGCAGGTACACCATTACTGGCAGTATTGATAAAGGATATTCATTGAGGTCCAAATGATGTCTTTTTTTCTTAATGAACTCAGAAAGATCCTGACAGCTTACATTTAATGTTCTCTGTAAATACATAATATGTTAATAACCTCTTACAGAGTAGACAAAGAATAAATGTTCACTTCTGACGGTGACTTATCCCTTTTTGGTCCCCTTTTGGGGGAATTCAAGACATTGGCCTATCTCTGAGATAAACATTTCTAGAAATCCTCATGGTCTGCTAAAAGTTCGTCTGCAGTCATAACAGTTTCTTAGAATAACCTTGAGTGTTTTGGAAACATCCAGAATGATATGCATACATAACCATAGTTATTTAAAATAGTATTTATCATGATATGAGCTGCATATTATTTATTGTTTATTCCATGCCAGATACTTGCTAGTTTTTGCAGCAAAAAGCTTTGCTTTTCAGAACAACTCAATGAAGTAGGTACTGCTAGTATGTCATATAATGAAGAAACTGAGGCATATAAAAATTAAGCAGCTTGCCCAAGGTCATTCAGGAAACAAATGGTGAAGCATGAACTCATTCCAAAAAGTCGGTCTTCAGAGCCTACCCTTTGCAGCTTCCTCCCATTATGCTGTGGTTTCTCCTGAAAATTTAATGCTGCTTTTGAAGCCAAGACCCCACACCCTGTACTTTTTCAGACATCTCATAAAATCCAGAAGTCAAAATTGGAATGGTCCCAGAGGAGGTAGACAGTCTGCTTACTGTTAGTACTATGGAGAAGACATTCTTAGAACAAAATCAGTATTTCTCAAATAACATGATACATACTACCGGCGATATGCTAGATGGCTTTGAATATGCATGAGCAAACGTTTCCATTTTCATAACTATATATATTTAAAATACGTATCAGACATTATGCTAATATGCATTATGCTAATAAGGTGCTTTGTATCATTATCTTAGTTTTTAATTTTGAGAAATATAAAAATACATAACTGGACAAATACTATTATAACATTATATAGACATTATATAACATTATATAGACATTATAACATTATATAGACATGATTCAAGGCAGAAGTTGTTATTTTGTTTATTTACTGGTTTATTCATTGAACAAATATTTATGGAACACCTAATAGAGGTCAGGAACTGTTCAAAAACAGACAAGCAAACAAAAATCCCTGCCGTTTCATAGCTTACATTCTAATGGAGAGAAAAAGATAACAAAAAATGTAGAAGCACAAATAAATAGTAGAGCGTAATATTAGAAGATGACAAATACCATGGAAAAATAGAGCATGATTAGAGAGGAGATGACAATGGAGAGAAGGAATGAAATTTGAAAACTCAAAAAAAATTACAGATAAAGTTAGTGTCTCTTTCAGTCTTCCAAAATGTATGGTTTTGCTTTGAGTTCTTTTCTCTGAGGACACTCTCTTTATGATGCTTATTTTTATTTATATTCTAGTGAAGGCAGAGACAGATTTCATTTTAAAATAACAAATAAAGTAAATAAATGGCAAATAATTAAACATTTTAAAAAAACTTTTACAAAATAATGATAATAGTGCTTCATGGATATGGCAGAAGGAAGATGGGAGAGCATTTGAATGACTAAATTGTTTGAACACCAAACTCCGTTTTCTCCCTCAGTTGATTCTGCCTGTGTTGATGGGAGGAGAGAAAATTGGAATGGCTCACTCAACCAAGTTACCTCTTGGCGTGAAAGATGAAACGCTCCCTCACGAGCCTGGTGGGGCGGGTTCTGTCACCCAGACATGTCTGAGCTTCTACAACCCGAAGCCTTCCTTTCTGCTTACTTAGATGACCATCTCTGTGGAGACAGCAGAAGGTGAAATACAGAGAAGAATAAAAAAAAAAAGCAAGACAACCCATTCCTTCCTGTTGCATGACTACTGTTACGTGATGCTCATGTAGACGTATGCGCAGACTGTGTGGTTGCTCAGTCTCTGGTGGGAGGCACGAACCACTAGCTGCACAGAGCAGGATGCAGACTTCCCTCAGGAAAGGACCAAGAGGTGAGTCCAAGGATGGTAGTGAGGATGACTGCAGCCCTTTCCTTGACCACCTAATTACCTTCTATTTAGTTTTGTTCGAATAAGGCCCTGGCATCAAGAGTGACCCCATCTAAGGAAAAAAACCTTACATTTTAATATTAATTATTTAAGAACGAGCAATAGATAATCATAGCTACCATTTATTGAACAGTTACTATGTACTAGACACTGTGTTAATGCTCTACATACATCATTCTGTTCAGTTCTTATGAGGAATCCATGAGGTTCTATGATTATTTCCAAAAACATCTGTTCAGGGAAATTAATTATTGTGTCAAGTCATATCTATAGTAAATACTGGCAACGGAAATGGATCCCAGGCTGTCTGACTCTAAAAATTACATTAACCCTATTTGAACTTATAAATAACCCTATGGGTTAAGAACAAAAGGTATCTCCATTCCATGGAGGAGTGGCAGAAAACTGTAATGATTAGGGGGGAGCAAATGTTACTATTAGAAGGGTCATAGTTTTCATTGTGGTCCTATCATTAATTAGCTGTGTGAATTTGGGAAATTTATCTAAGTCCTTTAAGAGTCTTTTAGAGTATCCTCGACTGTCCCATTTTAGAAAACCTTTATTCTTTCAGGATCTTTCTGACTTTGCCATCATCATCACCAACACATCTATCATTATTGTTTCCTCACCTTAATTTTTTGCCTTGTTTGAATTTGCCATGTTATTGCCTTGATCCCTTGAATTAAGAGGCAGCTACAATGTATTACTACTGCCACCACTACTATTAGTAAACATTTATTTGCATTCTTAGTATATGCCAAGCGCTGTTGATGCATTATTTCATTTGCTCTTTACAACTACTGCATGAGATAAATACTTGTGTTATCTATAATTTATAGTTAGAAACAAAACTCACAAAGAACTCAGAACACTGCTGATTTCACTTTTTTTTCCCTGCCTACCACCCTGATTACCAGCTGGCTTGGGAACACCAAAAAGGCATCCATGAAAATGGTGTCCATGAAAATGGCTTAGAATTTTTTGCAGGGAATTTAACACTCCAGGAGTTTGATATTACAAAGGCTTGGAACTATCCACAAGCTGGTTGGTGCTCGTGAGAACCCTGTGGTTGCTCAAGAAATTTCTGTTCCCTCTGTTCCATTTTACTTTTCCACAGGGGTACCAAATACCTCCAAGTCCTGTTCAGAGAGAGAACTGGCAAAACAGTGAGATCAAGTGACTCACTTGAGAAGAACAAGCAGAGAGTAGTGTTAAGGACTCAGACTTACTTTATTGCAGTCCAGCCACTTACTTTGCCTTTTAACAACCTTGAGTGACATTGAGTAAAAGATACTATCAGAGACAAACATATTTGGAATAATTATAATATCCGAGTACAGGTTATGATTTTCTCCATTTGTTATTATTTTTTTCTGATGGCAAATTGTAATACATTTTGTTGGAAAACCATAGTAAGTGCAAAAAATAGCTAAGTTATTTTGTATGTTTCAGTTTTGATTTAGACTACGTTTAAATTATTCTCTTCCTGTGCCTGTACACCCTTGCCCCATTTTTAAAGACCCAGAGTCCAGGTAGGAGAGACCAAGAGCATCCCAGAGGGCAGCAGCACAAATTCACTACCCTCCAGCCCCTGCAGCTCATTTCACCCATCTCCCCTCCCCCTTAGTCTGGTGGTTCACCATTGGTCGTTGCCATGACAACCAGCAGCTGCCGGGACAGGCAGCCTCTACCGCAGCAGGGGTGGGGCTTTGGGGGAGGGGCAGGAAAGGAGGAGCCAGAGTTGGTGTCTGCTGCAAGTTCCTGGCTGCTTCTGAGCTCACCCCATCCTCCGAGAGGGAGGAGGCCAAGTGGTGATGCCGCTGCTCCTGCCGCCTCGACTGCTGATGCTCTAGTGAGGCTGGAAGGGTGGTTCCTCTTCGTACCATCGCCAACCAGAGAGTGAGGGAACAAAATCCCAGCAGCAGTGCTGATGTTGCGTTCGGAGGCTGCATCCGACACGGTCACAAGGAAAATGGATTCAGTTTGCATCTTTCCCTCCCTTCAACAGCTTCTCCAGGTCTCAGCATGGTAAGTCGGAGACTGTGGGGCTGTCTTCCTCGTTTGGCTGCCGGTTAAAAGACCTCTGTGTACATTTGTGGCCAGCACTTGAACAATGACTCCCTCCGAGTAGGAGAGGAAGATGTAGAGACAGAGATAGGGATGGAGAGAGAGGAAGGTTGCCAGGAAGAGAGAAGTAAGAAAGCATCCGCTGTGTTTAAAAAAAAAAAAAAAAATGGTGCTCTGATTTTATCTTGAACTGGCTCAGAATGCAGACTGAGCCACTTGGTTCCTTTCCTTCCAAGCTTAGCAGCAGAATCAGGGGGTGGGAAAAGAGCTAACAAGAAATGGGTGTTATTGAAAGGACTCATTTAATTTGCAGCTCTCACATACAGGGTTGGGCCTTCTTAAAAAACCCATTTGGTGCCTCCGAAGCTTCCCGGCCTAATTATGAGGTGATTTTGCTTATTTCCTTCATCGCTAAGAAAAGGTGGCCTTAGAATTTAGCATTCTACTTCTTATTCTGATGTACTCTTGTTGAGAAAGCATTTGCTGGATAGAGTTTGATTTTTAAGTAGGTAGATGTGATTGTGAACATGCAAATGTGTAGCCTATGGAAATGCATATCCATATATACACATGTTTCTTAGCATAAGTAGTGCATTTATGAAATACATTTATATGCGTACTGTGCTCTGCAATCATATTTATGGGTTATAAATGCCCTTGCATGCTTGGAGGTAATTGAATATTTTTGAAACTGTGGTTCTGGTTTATATTATTCACTTGCTTCATTTGGATTAATGTGAGATTTTTTCTTGTTATTGTCCATTAGTTTCATTGTGACCAATTAGGACAGATGCTTATCATTTAATCTGTATCTTAGCACTAGATGCGAATTCATAGCCTGCCCCTTTTCTTCATTTTTAATTGGTTTTGTGGGGGGTGACTTGAGAGCCCTGAATTTACAATAATGGGAAAGGGAGGTGGCTTGAAACAAATCAGTTTTCTTGAAATTCTGCTCCATCCCTTTCATGTTTGTGCCTTGTGTCAGGAAGCACACATGAGCTGGAAGGTGAAATGCTTTCATTTTATTTGATAGTGGTGCTTGCTATTTGGTCTTCATTCCTTCAGTATCCAGGCACCATTTTACAGTTCTCTCAAATATTGTATTTTGGGTCACTTCTTTAGGTGGTTACGTAGGAAAGTGGGATTGTTTTGAAAATCTAGGTGTTCCCAAATACCCTAGCTATTTCCAAATTAGCCTGCTTATACAATGAAATGAAACAAGAGAGTGAGCAAAGCTTAACAAGAGAATGTATGGCAGGTAGCCCGAAATGGGGGGCTGTGTAGTTTACAAATGCTTACTAGGATCTGTTTGACCTTTTATTATGTCAAGGCTTTAAGGCAGCTCAGGAGACTGAAGATGCAGGATATGAGTAGGGTACAGGACTCCATTACTACTCAGGAGAATGGATTTCATTGAATTAAAGCCAGAAAAATCCTTGCAGGTAAAAGTGTATTGCATTCATCATATGGTCTAGTTTTTTCCATCGATCTCTTCTCAAACAATATCATTGTCAGTGCAAACATTTTTTTTACAATGTTAAGAAACACTTTTTATCTTGATCTTGCATTTTATTTTATTCACTGCCCCTTCTTCATTTAAAATTTTTACATGTATTTGAATGAAGTTTATAGTTTTAATTTCTCAGAGAATAAATGTTCCATTTGGTTTATATATAGGGAGACTTAATGGAAACATGGATTTAATATACTCACAGCATATTATATATTATATAGATTCACAACACTGTAAAGTCATGCTATCATGTGCCTAATTATAACTAAATAAAGTAGAGCAAGGAAAGAAGTACTGGGCTTATATGTCACATAAAATTTTTATAACACACTGCATCCTAAATCTTTTAAATGATAACTTTGACTTTCAAAAATTAAGATTTCAGATGTATCTGTAATAAGCTTTAAGAAGTAAAGACGCAGTTGACCCTGTTTCATGCATAAAAGCAGCTATCTTGGGGCTTTGTTTTATTTCCTTTGTGTTGAGTTTTCATTGGGTTGTGGTTTTATAGGTGAAGTTGGTACAGTTTAGTCAGAGGTCAGTGACTGTAGGCTATCAGCACAGAACTCTCAGTAGTAGCATGTTTTACCTATGTGGTCAGACCCTGATGGGACTCTTAGACCTAGTTTTTGATCCCACAGCTTGAGACAATTATATGGCCTTTACTGAGAGGCCACACAAAAGTCAAGTGTGTTTAAAGACTACAGGTTGTATTCTCTAACAAAGGGTAAGGAGCCTAGGATTATTTCATTAGAAGAAGAGAAAATTGAGAGTTGACAGTCATTTGCTTCAGAAGAGCTGGGGGTTGTTTGGAACCTAAAATACAGTCAATGAGCTTCAACTTCATTAGGAAGAATGAAGAATAGAAATACAGAATGTGAAACTTACTGATAGCAAAGTTGAGTTGTCAACTGGGCAACCAGATAAAGCAGTGCATTCTTCCTCCATAAAAACCTCTGAAAGTATACTCTAGATATGCATTTATTTGGGATGGCATAGACTAGATTCTTTCTCAAGAACTTCTCTGGGGGCGCCTGGGTGGCTCAGTGGGTTAAGCCGCTGCCTTCGGCTCAGGTCATGATCTCAGGGTCCTGGGATTGAGTCCCACATCGGGCTCTCAGCTCAGCAGGGAGCTTGCTTCCTTCTCTCTCTCTCTGCCTGCCTCTCAGTGTACTTGTAATTTCTCTCTGTCAAATAAATAAATAAAATCTTTCAAAAAAAAAAAAAAGAACTTCTCTGGCTTTTTCTAGTATAAATTGTCCATTTTAGAGTGTGCTTTAGCTGTTTAATATCTGGCACTTCTAGATCTCTAACAGTAAGACTCCATTTTGCAATGGGCTTCTAAGTTACAAAATATGAATATTTTTAAAGAAATTGGTTGACCATCTACTTGGAAAATATTATATGTTACCTTGTCAGGATGCAGGGAACTGAACACTGGCCTCTTCATAAGAGTCCTTTTTCAGCAACTTTGTGGAACCTGATGTTTAACAGCCATATTAAAATTATTCCATTTTGTATGGCTAATTTTGAAAACTAAAATGGAGTTGAGTGGGGTCTAGATACAAAATAATTCAAGAGCCTTGAAGGTGATGTCAGATAGAACAAAGTATATAAGAGATACTTGCAGGTTATTACTTAAATGTATTATTTAGCAACATTCAAATTTGATTATTTCTTGATTTCTCAAACACTGTCTTGGAAATGCCATTCTTATTGGGATATTAAATATTTTGACTGGCATTTAAATTTTAGTAAAACTTGTTTTAATTAGAGTAAAACATACGTTATCTAATTCCTCACTTTGTGATAGGATGTTCCTTATTTCTTCAAGTGACCTCAGAACATTTTTTTTTTATTTGACACAGAGAGAGAGAGAGAGAGAGAGAGAGAGAGATCACAAGTAGACAGAGCAGCAGGCAGAGAGAGAAGGAGAAGCAGGCTCCCCACCAAGCAGAGAGCCTGATGTGGGGCTCAATCCTAGGACCCTGGGATCATGACCCTAGCCCAAGGCAGAGGCTTAACCCACTGAGCCACTCAGGTGCCCCCCTCAGAACATATTTTAATTTAGATACATGCTTCTGCTCTCCATCAGGATGACTTAGAAAATATCTGAAAAGACAAAACCATTTTCTGTATTTCTCACAGGTTCATAAAAGGATTAATTCTTTATTTTCCATGATTGTAAAAAGAAAACCAAATATATCATGGAAGTTTCAGCATAATTCAACAGTCTGTTTTTGTCTGAAATAAATAAACCAGATTTATACTTGAGTGTTACTATGAGAGGTCAGTATAATTCCTCCTTTTTTGTATATCCCAGATATTACTCTATTGATTAAAAAATCTTTTTACACAAGAGCAATCATATAATCAGACTATTTGTAGAGCTCTTATATGACTAGAACAATTTGCATATACTAGGAACATAGAATTTCCTTGGGGTATATAAGACATACAGACGTGAAAACAATATAGTTGTAGTAAGTACCACCATTACACCTTATATTATTAATATAATCTTTTATAGTTCTCAAAGTCATTTTACATTCTTTATTTTTCATCTACTATTCCCCCAGATTCTATTGTGCCAGGAAAACGGTGTCATCATAACTATTTTAAATAAGTAGAAACAGGCTCAGAGAAGTTAGACTGGTCCAAGTTTGGGTTTGGTAAATGGTCTAATTGGACCTGGATTCCAAATCCCATGAGCCCAAATCTGCCATGTTAGAACATTTAAAATATTATCTTGCTAATTAGAATTTAAAAATATCAAATATAACAAATCTGCATTAAATGTGACTCATTTTATTTGAATTTTTTTAATATGTCAGGTGTCATGATTTGTTCTTTGATCATATTGAATTGCTAAATAGACTAAATGTATGTTTAGGGTATCAGCCTCCGCTGATCAGAACTTTATTGGATTGATGTGTCCTTATTTTATGGCTAAGTATTGTCTTTATTTTTAGTAACATCCAGGTTAGGAGGTAACATAATTTTTTTCTATGCTTAGGACCAAATTAAGATTCCTGTAGATCCTGGACTTTTGAAAAAAACTCAGCCATACCTCTTACCTATATGTCCCAAGCATCTTTTCACCTACATGTTCTTAAAATTAAAAATGATATTAAATCATTGAATAGTATACATCAGGGGGTGCCTGTATGGCTCAGTCAGTTGAGCAAACACCTCTTGGTTTCTGCTCAGGTCATGATCTCAGGGTGGTGAAATTGAGTCCCTTGTCATGTTCTGTGCTTACTGGGGAGTCTGCTTCTCTCTCTCTCCTTTTGCCCCCACCCCTGCTTGCGTGGCCCGTACTCACTCTCAAAAAAATAAATAAATAAATCTATAAAAATAAAAAGTGTACATCAGTTCAATAACTTTCTAATATTTTTCCTATGCAAATACTTTTACACTTCTCTGAAATTTCAAAAAATAGTCTTTTTTTTTTTTTTTTTTTTGGTGTTTTACCTTTTTTGCCAATGCACTAGGCATATTCTTTGTGTCTGACTGTTTGGCAGTTCAGCCCTGGCCAAAGAGCAAATTATGCCATCTGAACTATCATTCCACATTTGGGAAATGTCCTTTAAAATTAATTAGCTTGCAGGAAAGTGAGATCTGTCACACTAAAGACATTTTGCTTTAAATCAATATATACCAGTACAGTGAAATTTTATCTTTTAAAGGTTTTTTTCTACATTTAAAAAATACGTCATTGTGAGAAACCAACAAAAAGGGTATACAGAAATATATAAAAAGAAAAGAAAAAAATTAAAAAGGAAATCACCCATGAGCCTACCATCAAGAAATAATTACTATTAGCATTTTGGAAAATTTCCTTCTAGATTTTTTTTTTTACATGTGAATATAAACACACTCAGACATACAATTTTAATAATGGGAGCATACTCTAAGCATTGTTTTGTAGTTCTTTCACTTTATATAAGTGACTGTCTTTCCATGTCGATGAAATAGGTCTCTACTAAATTTTTAATCTCTATGTGCATTTTTTCCGGATGATTCAAGATTTTTTTCCCCATTAGGGGTCTTTATACTTTGTTTTAAATAGTTGTCATGATACAGGTAGATCCTGCTTGATTTACAGCAGCTGTGAGTCAAGCATTATTTTCAGGAAATCTGAGCTCTGTTACCCTGACCTGGCACTGCATCTTACAATAAGTATTAAATTAACCTTGGTTATCTCTTCTCTGCTCATAATGAGTGAGTTTTAAGCCCAAGTTAATGAAATCTTTGTCTAACTCACTAGAAATGTCATCAGATGCTAGCACAAGCTCACAAACAAGCAAAACAAAGCAAAGATAAATTTCTTTAAGATTTTTGTCCTTCTTCCTCAGTATGGTAGTGATGACCTACAGTCTTAACCTCTGTGTCCAAGTCAAATGCTCTAAGAAAACATATTTATTTATCTTATTTATTTTTATTTTATTTCTTTTTTTAGAGAGAGAATGAGCGAGAGTGAAGGGGCAAAGGGAAAAGGAGAGAATCCCAAGCAGATTTCACACTGAGTGAGCAGCCCAAGTTGGGGCTCTGTCCCACAAACTTTTCCCAGCTCACACACCTTAGTAATCTCTCTCTCAAAAAAAAAATAATAAAATGAAAGGCCAGTCATCTGACTCTTCCCCTTTTAAAATATGAATGGTTGGAATCTCCTTATACTTTAAGTTTGGGCTTTAAATACAACTCTTGGGAAAGATTTCCTTAAGTATATCTCCACTATTATCCTCTGCACCCTGTGGGTTTCCTTCATAGCATTTATCAAAGTTGTAATTGTAGAGCTATTTATTTGCTTACTTGATTTTCCTCACCCTTCAGTAGATTGTAAACTCTATGAGGGCAGAAAATGAAACCATTAATGACAAATCTAATGACACAATGTATGTGCTTGATAAATATTGACTGACCAACTAGATGGATGGATGGTCCCCCAAAGGACCTCTGCCTAAGACTGTGGGATAGCTTTTCACTGGTAGTTTTTTGAACTGTGATTATTCATCCTTTTATTTTGGCTGTAAAAACAAAGTGGATTGTATTTATACCTATGACATTCTCAGGATTCTAAGGTTTTTTTCTTTTTTCCCCCTAAGATTTTAATAAAGGGAATTCAAATTCTTAAAGGCAGTAAATCACACTTTAAAAATCCATAATTAAAACTTGTTCAGGGGCGCCTGGGTGGCTCAGTGGGTTAAGCCGCTGCCTTCCGCTCAGGTCATGATCTCAGGTTCCTGGGATCCAGTCCCGCATCGGGCTCTCTGCTCAGCAGGGAGCCTGCTTCCTTCTCTGTCTCTCTGCCTGCCTCTCAGTGTACTTGTAATTTCTCTCTGTCAAATAAATAAATAAAATCTTAAAAAAAAAAAACAAAACTTGTTCACTATGTGCTATGACATAAATAAGAAAAGCGGGGAACATTTCTGTGGCTCCTTTTATTCCCTTCCAAAACTAAATTGCAAGTCAGAAATAATGACACTACCAGTAAGGAAATACCTTTGGATTCACTGAATTTATTAAAATAAATTAGTAATTTAATTATTACTAGCATCAAATTAAATGATCCACACTCACAGTTATTTTGCTTTCTGGAAATCCACTCCAGTAAATTCACTAATCATAAATAAATTATTCCTTCAAATCTGTATCCAGAAATTAAGACTAAACAGAAATGGTAGTAATAATTTAACTCAAAAGATAAATTAGGGCGGCATCTTGCTTTCATGGAAGTTCTGAAACTTAGTGAGGTAGAAGTCTTTGTTCCCTTTCTTTGTTTGAATCTAAATCAAGATGATTTACTGCAGTGCTTGAAATTCTGGAATCTAACTGCAGCAAAAATATACATAGAAAACCAAGTCTGACTAAGTTTAGTTGACACTGTTTGGTCAGAATACAATTCGCCTGTTATTTTCAAGAACGAAATTTGCTGAGATCACTGGGACTCTAAAAAAGCCTTGTGAACATGTGCTCAAGAAAAAAGGGTGATATTTTCCTCATGGCTTCTGTTCCAAACTGAAAATATTCCCCTGGAAAATGCTACCAGTATAACGACCATAAAAATGAAAACCAAGCAAATGTTTCTTACCCACATTCCTTATCTGGTCCTTTCTTTTACAGCATTTAATGGAGAAAGGTACCTTCCAAAAATAAGCTGAGTTCATGGTTCATGCTCTGTGATCATTATGTCCCATAAACTATTAACATATTAAATTATAATATTTATATTATTAAACTATAAATATATTATGTCCCATAAAGTATTCTTAGGTCAGATATATCTACTTTAAATGTATTTTTCAGCGCAAAAGCCTTTTTTTTTTTAATGCAAGGATGCTCATGAAAACAACTAGTCAGAATACTTTAAATAAGTACCATTCTTGGGGCGCCTGGGTGGCTCAGTGGGTTAAAGCCTCTGCCTTCGGCTCAGGTCATGATCCCAGGATCCTGGGATCCAGCCCCACATCGGGCTCTCTGCTCAGCAGGGAGTCTGCTTCCTCCTCTCTCTCTGCCTGACTCTTTGCCTACTTGTGATCTTTGTCTGTCACATAAATAAATAAATAATCTAATAAATAAATAAGTAAGTAAGTACCATTCTGTAAAATCCATGTTAAGGTGCCATTCTAATGACAAGCCATTAGAAGAATAGCAAGACAATTGATAATTTTTTTATACAACAGTACCCAGCCTGTAGGTGGTACAAAAAATCAACGCTCTGAATTCTCATGAGAAGTCTCAAAATTCTGCTAATTGGCACTGATAAGATGGAGAGAAGGATCTAGGTATTTTGAAGATATTATAGACCCCAAAATTGCTCTGTTATGAATTTCCTAGCTAATATAGTTTAAGAAGATGTCTCTGGAATTACTGGGGTTTCTGCATTATCTGCTCTGCTCTGGTTACCTAGACCCAGAGGAAAGAATTACTCCCACTCCACTGGTTTAGTGTCTGTCTCCTACATCTGTTAAGGAGGAATATAAGTGGCAACTAGTTAACCATAAAATGAATTTTATATTTTAGAAAATACATGATTTTGATTTCTTAAGGAAAATATTTGTGTTATGATTTACTTTTATTTTTAAAACACTTCATTGAACAAAAGCATCTACAAAGTGTAGAATTTATCATGTTTTGAGCCAGATGCCTAAAGCATCAGCAATCATTAAAAATAAACCCTTCATTTTAAAAAATGAAGGAACAAGGAAGCCCTTATCCTCGTCAGTTTTACACAGAGAGAACATTTTAGCCACCTTGCTCTCTTCTTAGGTACATTGTGCACATTTGGGGACCCACAGGGTGCAGTGCTGACCTCTGAAACAAGAGAAAGGAAAATAGCTTAATATCAGGGAAATTGATTCTTCCACCATTGTGTGACCATTAGGTTTTTATCCCTATAAATTTAAAGGAACCCAGTCTCTGCATGCATGCTTAAACATGTCTGATTCATACCGATGCTTTTGTTTAGACAAGTTTGACTGCACATACTATCTAATCTCTTTTTTAACTGTAATATGTGATTTTACACTTTTCTTCTTTCACTTTATTTACAGTTTTTGAAATCAGACCTAAATGGCTCTGCCAAGGCGCCTAGAAGGTAATAAAGAGACAGGATTCGTATTGCTAGTCAGTCACTGGTCATTTGCTTACTGAACTTTAACATTTGTATAGTTAGAAAACATTAACTGTCTAAATTTATATTATAATCCTCTTGCTTTGAAACATTGATCTTTGACTGTGTAGTTAACTGAAATCTAAACAGAATTGATCTGTTCTTAGTTCATATGGTGCCATCACTTACCACATTCTTGATGTCCTTAAATGATGTTTGACTAACAAAAGAATTTTTATGACAGAGGGGAATAGATGAAATAATGGAAAAGCATTTTGCTCAGGAGATTATCATTTTGCAAAGAAGCCCTCTCTCTTGAGTTAATCTGAAAACATTTTCAGACTTGATGCTGACTCATCTCTATTCTTTAGAATTGGGGATATCCATCATTTTTAAAATTTTCTTTATAATTCAAGTAAAACAGTTTATTCTAACAATGAGTGAGATAACCCTGGCCTCTTAATAATAAGAATATCTGATGAGCTCTGAGTATAACAAGTATGAAAAGGAGAAAACAGAACAACTTACTTTTTAAAAGTCATCCAGCAAAAGAGAAAAAGAGCTGTATTGAGTTCCTGTAGGTACCCACCATCCTGCCATCCCCCTTTTCACAGTCATCAGTGCTATGGCCTGTGGGTGTATCTGTTAGATCCATTAGAATGTTTCCATCCATGTCCATTTTTGCAATCCTCACAACAGGCATTGTTCTTCCCACTTTGCAAGAGGAAAATGAAGCGTGGATAGTTTAAATTTCTTAGCCGAAGTCATTCAGTTAGTGAGTTTAAAGTTGAGATTGAAGTAAGATCCATACATCTTACAACACAGTAGTTCAAAGCTGGAGCCTGTGGACTGGGCCCAGCATGGAAGTGTTTGTGCATAAAGTGCTTGTAAACAACAATCTACGGTTCCAGCACAGTATTTTAGTATTTTTAAAAACACACTTTTATCCCTAGACTATATAATTTTAACATTTAAAAAAAGGAACACCTGAGTATCTGCCTCCTCTTAGAAAATGAGAAAATCTGAGGGCGCATGGGTGGCTCAGTCAGCTAAGTGGATGACTTTTGTTTTTGGCTTAGGTCATGATCTCGGTGTCCTAGGATTGAGCCCCGTATG
Source organism: Mustela nigripes (assembly GCF_022355385.1). Lineage (NCBI taxonomy): Eukaryota > Metazoa > Chordata > Mammalia > Carnivora > Mustelidae > Mustela > Mustela nigripes. The sequence continues at coordinate 83,870,708 of NC_081568.1, read as the reverse complement.
GGGCTCCATGCTTGGTGGGGAGTCTGCTTGAGGATTTCTCTCCCTCTTCCTCTGACTCTCTCTCTCAAATAAATAAATCTTAAAAAAAAAAAAAAATCTGGCATCACAAGGCCCATATCTCGTCATGACAAACACATCTGGACTTGGGCAATGGGTATTCTTCTGGGTGGGTCTTCTGCTCTACAGCGTGTGCTTCATTGATGCCCAAGCCTCTTTCCCCTTCATTTGATTCACTGTGACTCTTTGGCACTTGAGTCAGTTGGGTTCTTAATTCCTGGCCAGCCCATTTTCATTTCACTACACCATGTTCTTTCCCAATAAAACATGTATTTTGTTCTTCAGGGAAACATCCAGATTTCATTAGTATAGAAGCTGAAAATGAACGTAAAAAATGACCCAGCAGATAAGCATTTGATAAAAATGAACTCTGTGAACTTTAATGCTATTGATCTGGTTTTGGGGCAGTCACAATGACAAATGATAATTTGCAACTTTAAGTGTTTCCTTTTATGCCCCATCAATTATTCATCTTTTTTATAATTAGTAAGTTAAGGCATTTTTTTCATGATAAGTGTTTAAAACTTTATTTTACACGTTACAAAGAACTTTTGATACTTCAAACTCTCTCAAACATCTAAGTAGAGAAGATGTTATATATTATGTTACATTCTTTGATATTACATTATTTATGATCATCCATAGAGTAAAGTGTCTATCTGTGCTTAGTATCACCTAATGACTAGTGGAAGAGTATGGAACTCAAATCCAGATTTCTTTACTTCAGAAATTTTTTTTTCTGTTAAGATCTGCCCCTAAACAACCAAATGATACACCAGTCACATGAATCAGGGCCAAAGAATTTGGGCATGATCCAACCTGGCTTTTAAGCCCTAACTCAGGTGCTAAGGTAACTTAAGGTTTTTTGGGTCTTCCTCCCATGTTCTTCTTTTCACATATAATCTAAGTGTATGTGTCTTCTGTATCTGGAAACAAATAAATCAAGAGTTTTGGGCAGATGTATGAAAAAATAGTTCCCATGTGTGCTTCATCATCATCATCATCATCATCATCACTAACACCATAAGAGCCTAACTGAAGTTCCTCAAGAGTGAGAGCACTCATAGACTCCGATAATTAGCCCTTGTCCCTGTCCGAAAGGAACTTAATGTTTTCACAAGGAAAAAGGGTCAAATTTAATAGAATGTTCACACATACTAACACAGAGAATGTATAACTATCCCCACCGTTGCCAGCAGAAGTCTTCTCTGTTTTTGTGACGTGACCACTATAGCGTCTAGCTAATAAGCCTGAACTATGGATGCACATGCTGATGAGGATGGTTTTGAATCAGTATTTAATCCTAACTTTCTCCTCCTAAGGTATATCATTCATTTGATGAGCCAAATGTAACAATGCTCCCATTAACAAATAAAGATTGCTGAGGCGTATTGATCTACTTTTTACACTGAATTTTGGTTTAAAAATGTCTAAAAAAGATTACTTCCCAAAACATTTGACATTGGTGTCAGTGGTTACTGTGTTGGTTTTTATTTTACTACTTTGCCTAGATGCCAAGCATTGCACTAAAGTCATTGCATACCCTGCACCAACATGCTTTGAAGAAAGTAATAGTATTCCTGTTTTATACAAAATGAAACTAAGGTTTATTGAGGTAAAGCAGTGTAAAACTTTATCAAGATTATCTAACTAGTGACTGATGGAAGCTGACTCTGATCTCAATTATGTCTGACTCCCATCCCAAATCGCTCTTAACTGATATGCTAATTAGTTCCATTTTGTAATGAAAATTTGATTTTGCTCCTGAGAATTAAAGTAAGGTAAGAGAAAGGCAATATATTCTGAATGTTATTGTTTTTATTAAATATTAATCAAAACACAGTTCTTGCTAAGTAAAGGATAGCAACACTCTGAAAAAATGTATATTCAAGAACAAAGTCCATATAACCAGTTCACTTAGTGAAGAAAGAAAACAAGGGAGGGATGGAATGAATCCCAGTCCTATTATTAACCATGTAGAGATTTTGTGTTTAAGTAACTATTTGATTTTACATGAAGTAACATGCATGAGTTGTGTGTATTTGTACAATATAATCTGGGATTCTCTTTTTTAAAAAAAGCAAAATTTTAAATAGGCATTAAATGTATTTTAATAAAAGAAAATTACCTAGTTTTCCTTCCTACTTTTTTCAAGTGATAAAGGAACAAGAAAACATTTTGTGCTGTGTTTTCCACAGTTCTGTAAACTATGAACATTTTCTTTTTCTCTAAAGAGATTCAGAGAGCAGTTTTACAGGAATTTATCTCTGGAAAAATAAATCCCCAAGTGCAAAATAGATTGAGCGGCACAAATCCCAGAACTTAATGCTACAAACAATACAGTTTCTGTGCCTTTATAGTTCATGGTGCTAAAATTCATGCAACTTAAGACTATTTTGTTTCAATTTTTGTTTATAGTGAATAGCAGGAATTTTGACAAGAATTGGTTTGGGTGACAAAACACAAACCTTGATTTATCTGTCTCTGTATAGATCCAATGTATATGATAAAGTAACTGTGACCTATCCCAACTGTGGAATACAATGAGGCTTTTCAAACAGTATGCCGTAGAAAAAGGTTTAGTAACAGAGGATTATATGTAAGATAACGTCTTTTTAAGTTAAAACCTCAAAAATCAAAACATGGAATTTGATCCCAATCTTATGAAAAGAGAAAAAATATGCAAACTCACATATATGCTTTTTAAAAGATTAAAATAGTGTAAATCAAATATTAATAAGAATTCTGCTTGGTGACTTTATGAAAAATGTCTTCACTGGGTTTTTTATGTTTTCCAAATGTACTAAAGTGTGTTTTAGTTATTTAATTAGCAAAATGTGAATATTTTTTAATGACAGATTTTGTCATCAAAATCAGTAAATTATCCATAAACCCATATTCAACTATCTGAAGTGACTCTTCAGGGCTTCTGGAAGGTAGAAGGTTTGCTCTCTGCATCAGAGATTCTGCACACTGCCACAGTGTTCTGGTGAGCTGCAGAGAGAAGGGAATGGCTAAGAGAACAGGATACAGGCTCTCTACACGAAATACCCATTGGGTGTCCTCCTCCTAAAGTTTTGAGAACAAGATCCTGTCGCAAAATAGTCTGAGAACCCAATGATATAGTTGAAAAAGTTGATATTCTATGTGCCAAATATTTAACTTCTTTAAAAGCTAAATTTTTCCGTTTGCACTTGGATATTCATCATATTGTCATAGTCCTCAGTGTTTTAGTTCACAGTAGTTTAAATAGACTCAGTGTTAATAGGATAGAACTCGAAGCTTAACTCCACATGATTCAGTCATGATTCATTTTAAAGAAATTTTTTTTTAAGATTTTATTTATTTATTTGAAAGAGATCACAAGAAGGCAGAGAGGCAGGCAGAGGGAGAGGAAGGGAAGCAGGTTCGCTGCTGAGCAGAGAGCTCAATGCAGGACTTGAGCCCAGGACCCTGGGATCATGACCTGAGCCGAAGGCAGAGCCTTTAACCCACTGAGCCACCCAGGTGCCCCCATGATTCATTTTTATTGGAAATCTTAAACAAGGATTATTACAGCATTCTTTTTTTTTTTTTTTTTAAAGATTTATTATTTATTTTAGGGAAAGAGAGAGTGAGTGAGAGTGTGAGCTGGGTGACGGGCAGAGGGAGAAAGAGAATCCTCAAACAGACTACCCCTTGAGTGTGAAGCCCAATGCTGGGCTCCATCCCAGGACCCTGACATCATGACCTGAGATGAAATCAAGAGTGGTGGGGGCGCCTGGGTGGCTCAGTGGGTTAAGCCGCTGCCTTCGGCTCAGGTCCTGGGATCGAGTCCCGCATCGGGCTCTCTGCTCAGTGGGGAGCCTGCTTCCTCCTCTCTCTCTCTGCCTGCCTCTCTGCCTACTTGTGATCTCCCTCTGTCAAATAAATAAATAAAATCTTTAAAAAAAAAAAAAAAGAAATCAAGAGTGGGATGCTCAACCAACTGAGCCACCTAGATACTGCTACATTGTGTATTTTATTTTATTAATTAATTGATTTAATTTTATTTATTTGAGAGACAGAATGAGAGCGAGAGAGAACATGAGAAGGGGGAGAAACAGATTCCCCACTGAGCAGGGAGCCCGATGTGGAACTCTGTCCTGGGTTTCCAGGATCATGACCTGAGCCAAAGGTAGTCGCTTAACCAACTGAGCCACCCAGGCACCCTTAGATTGTGTATTTTAATATTATGCAACCAAACCTATCTCAGGGATGAATCTTAAGGTGACTCATATATCTTGTTTCTTATGTGATTAACTAAATGAAGGTTACCTGTTTTTCTTCATGACATCCCTTGGTAAACCTGTTCAATTAAAAACTGGGAATATATTTGAATATTTTGAATTAAAATGGAACCTTAATATTTTCTTCAAACTGAATGCAAGTTAGTGTTCTTTAGATTTGTGGTCTGGCTTTTAATACAAAGAAATATTTAAGTTTAAAAATAATTTTGAGGGGCGCCTGGGTGGCTAAGTCTGTTAACATTCTGCCTTTGGCTTAGGTCATGGTTCTGTGGTCCTGGGATGGAGCCCCACATAGGGCTTCCTGCTCAGCGGGTAGCCTCCTTCTCTCTCTGCTTCTGCTCACCCTGCTTTCTCTCTCTCTCCTCTCTCTTTCTCTCCCTCTCTGTCAAATAAAAAAAATAAAATAAAAATAATTTTGACACCTACAATGTAGTCTTTCAGGTGTATGTGTGGAGGAGTAGAGAGTGGGAAATCTACAAAGATGAGTAAGACTCATTCTTAAAAGTACAGTAAAGCAGTAAGCACTTAGACACTAAAATCATGCCAAGAGACACAGCGACTTTATCAGAACATAAGAAAGTTTGCAAATTGGGTATCAAACTTGTGAACATCTAACCAAGAAAACTTGGTTAAGAACATCAATCAAGGAGCACAAATGAAGAAATACAGTAAATTCACAAAGATTGGGTTTATGAACCTGGAAGTTTGAGAGGGGCATTGTACTCTGCCTTTTCCTTGAAGTTAAAAAAGAATGTTACAGCCACAGGGAGAATCAGGCCACTACTGGCCTTTATCAGAGAATAATGCAGAATATGGATTTTCAAAATGAGGCAAAACAAAACCACATAAACCAAGCACTTTGCAGCACATATTTTCTTACTGGACTCTGAGTTCCAGAATACCCGAAGCTTTTTCACTTGGGATGTATTAGGAAAGAGACTATCAGACAAGTATGGAATGACCATTAAATCCTGAGGAGAAAATTATAAATGGCTTTCTAAAGTTTTTTTTTTCTTCTGTTTGAACCCTTAGTGGCAGTCAATCTAATGAGGCCATATGCACAGTAAGTAATGGAAACCATGTTAGATGCATTGATTCCAGTTATGGTCAAGGGACTCTTTTCATTATTATTTTTTTCTGTATTTAATGCATAAAAAGCATCCCAGAAAATGAGAAAAAATATAAATCCAGAGGGGAAAGGTCATTGAGTATTTGATGAGAGTATTGATTCTGATTCGCCTGCCTTCACTTTGGTGTTTTCCCTTTTTTGAGCTATGATTATTACTTGGACCTCTGTATTAAATCTGTAAATTCTTTCCCTCTCTGGGAGTAGTCAGATGCCACTGAGGCAGAAACCTATAAAACCCTGGCAAATCTCTTAAACTCCTATTTCCCTTTAAGCAAAAGGAAAGTCTTGGGCTAGATTTATATGACTATTCTAACCAGAAACCCAGAAACCAGAAATTATGAGTCTGTGACTGCTCATCCTGTTTTCTTTGTCAGTCCTGTGTCATAATAAATGCTTCCCAAGGTAATATAGCAATACTGGCTTTTGATCATTTTCCTCTTTCACTGTGTACAAGTATGTATGTTTGTGTGTGTGTGTGTGTGTGTGTGTGTGTGTGTGTGAGAGAGAGAGAGAGAGAGACGTTGACATTTAATTCAGCAAACAGCTCATTAAATCCAAGCCACGCAGCTTAAAAAACAAATAATTTGGTATGCTGCCGGACTGATTAGTCCAGTGCATAAAGGTGCTGTGTTTACTTTTTCTTGATTTGAGCCCAGATACTGCATCCAGTAATTGCCAGTGTTCAAGCACAAGGTGAATGATTGATTGACAGAGATGTTATTGAGAGGATTTCTAGCTTATTTAAAGGGTTATATTGGATTATATTTAAGGTCTCTTTCCACTCAACATTATGAATGTGTGGTAAATAGACCCCTCAGGCAGGAGCATTCTCTGGCACATAAAATATTTGCTGTGGCATATTCAGAAAGTCACTTCCTAGATTTTTCTTTTTAGGGGCCATGTTGGAAGCCAGCTTGCATTTGTGCGATTTTATTTTATTTTATTAATTAATTAATTTAATTTATTTAGTGGGCAGCAAAGCAAGGTTTACTGAGTGAAGGCAAAGTGATAATACAAAGCTCCTGAGGAGGGAGGGGACCCAAGAGGGTTCCCCAACTTTTGTGTGATATTTTGATCAAGATATAAATATAACCATACTTGAAAGAAAAAAATCAATGAAAGGATACAGGATTATATTTTTTATTCTCTTCCATTTTTCAGGACATGTTTTGCTGTTGTAAAAAAAAAAATAATAAAGAATCCTTTGACTTGACAAGGATTCTTTTCCCACAGTTTTGTATGGGAATATTAGGTATTTTTTTAGGATGAACCATTGTGCCGTTGTGAAAGCACAAACCTGAGATTCAGAAATCCTGAGTCTAATCTCTGTTTAGCTAACACTCTGGGTGATATGAATAGGTATCCTGTCCATTAGTAATTTTTGTTTTTCCAGTTGTAAAAAGAGAGAGAAAAGATGTCACTTCCTTTTTTTCCCCTGTTGCTCCCCTTCAAAGGAGAAAAAAAAAGTACAGAATAGGTTTTTCTTAATTCCTTTGCCATCCAGTGTATAAGTGTATGTGCACTCTGAAGGAATCTTCTGAATTTGGAAGTTCTTCTGTTTGCTTTGTTATTTATCTCTAGTAGTAATTCTAATTATTTATGGACCTGACTTACTTCCCCCGTTAACCTACAGTCTCCTTGAGGGATGGTAGGGGTAGAGAGAAAGAAAAGAACGGGGAAACTAAGGATTAAATCAGAATTTGGGGAGGGGTGAGAGAATTGCAGATGACACAAAAACACATCTTAATTAAACTTTAAGTTTGTAATTTCTGACTACAAAATGTAAAATTGCCTTCACTGGTTGGAATATAGTGAAGGTCTGGTGAAAGAACATTGCAGACGGCATGTGTTATCAACGTTTTAAACATTACAGATTAAACAGTTTTTTTAATGACTTGGAAAGATATCTAGAGTATCTTTGGTAAAAATGTAGACCTAACAGCACTGTGTCTGTCAAAAATGTGTTCATATATGCATGGAGAGAAAAGTCCTGCAGGAAATATGATATAAAAAGTGTTAAGTGGTAGAAATAGAGGTGAGTGGGGTTGGGTGGCTCAGTGGGTTGAGCCTCTGCTTTCGGCTCGGGTCATGATCTCAAGGTCCTGGGATCATGCCCTGCATGGGGCTCTCTGCTTGGTGGGGAGCTTGCTTCCCCTCTTTCTCTCTGCCTGTTGCGCTGCCTACCTGTGATCTTTCTCTGTCAAATAAATAAATAAAATTAAAAAAAAAAAAAACTTAAAAAAGAAATAGAGGTGAATTTAATTTTTAATTTTAATTTTCTGTTGTCTTTTAAGTTTTTCCCAATGAACATTTATTACTTGATTAATAAGAAAGGAAGCAAACCAAAAAAACTTTTTGAAGTTGCCTTTACCTCAACATTTTTGGAAGGTTCCTGATGGATATTAGGTAGGTGAAAGGCAAAGCTCATATTCTGGCAAATGATTTCATTGTTACTTTTTTAAAAATGTGAATTAAAATAATCATCAACTGGGGCACCTGGTGGCTCAGTTGGTTAAGCATCCGACTCTTGGTTTCTGCTGAAGTCATTATCTCAGGATCGTGAGATTGAGCTCTAAGTAGGGCTGTGGTGTGCTTAACTCTGAGTCTGCTTGAGATTCTCTGCCTCTCCCTTTATCTCTGCCAGTCCCCACCACCCCTGCTCTTATGTGTGTGTGTGTGTGCATATGGGCACACGCATTCTAAGATAAATAAATAAATTCTTAAAAAAAGTAACTGTAACAAATGCAGAGAATGAAAACCCTAGGAATTAGGCAAGCCAGGTGAAGACCAGCAGCAGTGTTCTGTCAATAATAAAGTGTAGTGATACTGAAGCCCCAAGATCATGTTAAGCAAAGCAAAGTAATTATATCATCACCAACAATTTTTAAAATAGAGCTTTCTTAATGTCCTTTGTATTAATAGTTATGCAGATTAATATTGGGGTCATTTCTTTTTTTGAAAATATGACCAATTAGTTTATATTCATAGATCGTTTTCTTAGTTCAAATGAATTCTGATAAACCATTATTGTCATCTATTAGTATTTATTCAGTATGTACTCAGACTGTAATTCTTCTTAGTCATTCTGCTTGTTTTTTAAATGTATCCACTATGAGCATTGCTCTTTCCATAAATTATAGATCAATTGCATAGTTTCATTTGTCATTTTTGCTTAATTTTATTCAGCTTCTCTACCATTTATTTGTGTCTTTGCTTCTGCATCCCCCATCCCTCTCACCCCCTTTCAATGTCTTTTTGCCTCACTTTGCTTCTCTGTTATTTATCCCAGACACCCGATATGTAAAATAATTAGGCGCATTTTTGACTGGCAGAGTAGTCTGGTGCACTCAGATCTCCCCTTGTCTAAATTCCTATCATACTTGCAATCACTACCACACTGTTTAGCACATAATTGTTGTCCTTGTTCAAATGTTCTCATTTTGTCTCCGCATCTAACTTGAAAGGTTGAAAAATTTACAGTCCTCCTCCTCCTGTCAGGAATGGAGGGAAAACTCTGTTTTATGAATGAATCCTATATGGCATATACCATGGCATGCTGGGTGTTTTGCATGTTTTATCATTAATGCCTCATAACTACTCTGTTAAGTGGGTATCAGTATCCTTCTATGTCATGGGATGAGAGTGAACCTGAAAGAGGTTTACTTTGCTGAGGACACACAGCTGGTTACAGCTGTCTGCCTCTGCATCTCTAAACATTTTGCATTCCACCATATTGTCTGACTAATAAGAAGTCACTTTATGTGATAGGTCATTTATAATTTTATTTAATTTTCTACTTTTCCATACTCTTGCTTTATTTGTCATAAGTGAGGTAAAATGTAATGATGAAAACCTTAAATATAGTCAGCTTTCTGTTATTTGCTTTTAAATGGCCTTCCCGCTTCCTGCCTTCCCATTGAGGGAATTTTTCTTTCCCTCTTCTGTGATATTTTTTCCACTCTCCAAAACTAGATTCAGCCTCAAAGTGCTCAGGTCATTAACTACTCCGCCAGCCCAGGAACCATGTTAAAGACATGGATACATGGACAAGTTCTTTCTATTCCCTGCATGTAAGAATGTACCTTCTCTCTTTCATTTAGAGGTTCCTTTCTGCCTCCAAATTAAAATAGTCTTCCAGTTGTGGAGGCACCAGACTCCAGAGACAAAAGGCAGTGAAGAGAAAGCAGTGATTGCAAACTTAATTCCCTGCAGTGCCTCTCAGATATTCAGAAGCCTGTGGTAACCTGACCCCAGCGGGAGACAGCAGAACAGAGTATTTATGGAGAGAAAGCCGAAGGTGAAAAGGCTCCCCTTCAACTGTGTTAGCTTAGCCTGAAGCTAGACAAGACAGACTCAGAGCCCATCCCAAATTAACCAGCACATTCCCACACCTCTTCTGCCCTGCTGTGTTCCTCTTTGTCAGAGAGATAAACTGGGTTTCCTCATCCCATTAATGCAATGTGAAGAACTGAAAGGGAGTAATTTAAAACAAGCAGCAAAGATACTAAAGAAAGCTGTCCGAATGCATCAATCTGGCTATTCTCTCTTTTTGTCTTCACAAAATTCTTCTTCACTTCCCAGAATTCAGGTGGAATTGCAGGAACAAACAAATGGCTGCCAGTAATAGTCTGAGGTCACTTGCTTCTTGTCACAGTTAAGTCACGACAGAGCTAAGATTTAGTTCAGGGCTAGAGATTTTTACACACATATATTCTTCTTTAAAATGGTTCTGTTTTCATCCCGATGCTCTGCTGGCAAGAGTTCCCAGGAGAACACATTTCCAGAAGGCAACTTGGCAGTTAATATCAAAAGCCTTAAATGACATATCCTCTGACCTAGCAATTATGCTATTAAAATCACTTTATCATTTGCCATCAGTATGAGTTATACTACCAAAAAATTGGAAACAATTTGGTATGAACTGGTTTGTGTTTGTCTCATATCCATATGCTGAAGCTCTAACCTGGAATGTGGCATACAATGTGATGTATTTGGAGCTAATGCCATTAAGGAGGTAATGTGGGCTAAAGCCATTAGAGTGGGACCCTAATCCTATGTGAGTGGTGTCTTTTAAGAAGAAGAAGGGACAAAGAGGAAAGGCCATGTGAAGACACTCTCAGAAGGCAAGGATTCTGGCATCAAATTGCCTTGGTTTTAGTCTTAGCTCCCTGAATTAGCTGTGTGGCTCTGGGTAAGTTACTTAACCTCTCTGTGCTTCAGAGTCTTTTGACTTCAACGTTGCCTTTAATCACTGCCTCATTTATATTCTGACCTTGCCAGCAACACCTGTTGAGAAAGATGTTTCTCAATGCTGCCTGCACCTACTCATTACATACCTTCTCCTTAACCAGCTGTAGAATGGATTCCAATCCCATCACTCTCCTGGGCAGATGCTTAACCATCTGAGCCACCCAGGCGCCCGCAAGAATTAAACAATTTAAATAATTGTTGTCAGTAATGGAAAGTCTTAGTAATTGCTAAAATGCAAATGACAGTTAATTTTAGGAAAAGCTAAAAAAGGGCGACCCTGGGGCGCCTGGGTGGCTCAGTGGGTTAAAGCCTCTGCCTTTCGCTTAGGACATGATTCCAGGGACCTGGGATCAAGTCCCACATTGGGCTCCCTGCTCAGCGAGCCGGCTTCTCCCTCTCCCTCCGCTGTTCCCCCTGCTTGTGCGCTCTCAGTCTGTCAAATAAATAAATAAAATATTTTTTAAAAAATTATTTAATTGTTGCACTGCCATGTACTTTTCTTTCTTTCTTTTTGTTTAAGATTTTATTTATTTATTTATTTATTTATTTATTTGACAGACAGAGATCACAAGTAGGCAGAGAGGCAGGCAGAGATAGAGGGGAATGCAGGCTCCCCGCGGAGCAGAGAGTCCAATGTCAGGCTCAATCCCAGGACCCTGGGATCATGACCTGAGCCGAAGGCAGAGGCTTTAACCCACTGAGCTACCCAGGCGCCCCTGCCATGTACTTTTCTATAACTGTTTTGATATGGCTGTAGATTTGAGAAATAGTGGACATTATTTTGATTACCACAGTATTTCTGTGTTCTCATAATTGGTCTAGTAGCATTTTAATTGGACGAATCAAACTTCAGGGACTCATCTGCTGAATCTTTAGTAAACTGTTCGTTCCTCCTGACTATTTTACCTAAAATAAAGTCTGTGATGAATAACATTTTAAAATAATCTTTTTTTAAGAGAGAGAGCTCATGAGTAAGGAGAGAGGGAGAAGGGTAGAGAGAATCTTAAGTAGGCTCCACGCTCAGCACAGACCCTGAGTTCATAACTTGAGCTGAAATCCAGATTCGATGTTTAACTGCCTGAGCCATCCAGGGTGGCCCCGAATAACATTTAAGTAGATAAATTAGTCCTTAAAATTAAGTAACACATGATACAGCTTATGTATGTATATACAGATATGTATATGTAAACTTTTATACTAATTTATATATATAAATCAAATATATATATGTCAAAATCATATCTATTTATCAAAAATCATCAGAATGCTTTTCAAAATGGTATGGATGGATACTAGGCAACATCAATGATGATGCATTATCATCCCAGGATTTTTAAAAATTGCTACCAGCAAAAACTAATGTATGTTGAGTTCTTACTACTTGGTAGACACTTTGCTAAATGTTCACACGCCTTATCTCATTTCATTATGACAGTTGTCTTGGGAGGTAGATATTATAGATATTATTACTCATGTCATAAAAAAAGAAACTGCGTCCAGAGAGTACATAACTAGATTACAGAACTAGGCCCAGGTTAAGTGGCAAGGGCTGGATTCATACCCAGGCCCATCTGACATCAGAGCCCCTGGGATACTATACCTGACTTGGTTGATTTCAGTAGTTTTCTTGTCTTGTGAAAACTATAATTTTTCAAAGGTCTTCTTCAGTTTTTTATAAATGTCTAAGAAAAGTTCAATCTTGTGGATAGGTAGAGTAAGATGTCTCCCTAATGCCACATCACAGCCTCTGCTCTGCTATCAAAATCAGGAACCAAGGCAATGACTTCATTTATGAGGAGTTTCCCTACTCTGAATAGTCCACTCCACTAGAGAAGAGTTTTGTGGAAAATTGGTATTCTTTATCCCAGTGGCTACTTCTGTCCCTTATCCCTTAGGTTCTTCATTTTTGGTAGTAATATTTTCTGTGAATGGAATGGGTCTTACCTAGGTGTAATCACTGTACACAGTATATAGGCTGACCTTGACCCAGCGCTGTGCCCCTGTTTCCTTCATGCCTTCAAGTCCTGATAAATAAATTAGCTTCTTTTATGATTAGCAGTTGTAATTCACAGGAACTCTCTTTTTTTTTTTCTTTACAAAAACCAGTTTTCTTAATAAAAATAAATAAATTAGAGCATTTATGTCAAATTCTGCTAGTTTCTTCCTCATGTTCATTGAACATAGCTAAAATTGGGTATGAGAGTATTTACTGGGTACATACTATAAATGTGACAGTGTCTAGCACAGTTTGCTGAACACACAAAGCACTGTCATTATTCCTCTTCCTTGGTCTTCCTTCTTCTGCTTCCCTACCCTGTGCCTTTGTGGTGTTTTGTTCACTGTTCCTGACCTGTGTTAACAGATGGCAAAATCTGGACATAGCAGCCATCACATGGGAAGGGTAGAGCACTAATTGTTTATGTTGACAAGTCCTACTGCAGGACAAATGTGTGCAGCCCTGGGCTGCTTTGGTGACTTCAGATGACAGCGGGTGCCTATCCACCCTCCTTGTCGCCTCTCTGTCTCTGATCTCCCTTTACCTGCCCCCAGCCTCCATTCAGGGGCGAAGAGTTCCCACAAGCAACTGCCTTAAAGAGATTTATTAGGTCTTGTTTGTAAAGCTTTTTCAAATCCTCAAACAAAAAGAAATATAAATACAACATATCATGTTGGACAAGTTTTTTTGTTTCATAACCATGAGAACTTTTCATGAACAGAGCCTTTCTGAATAGCTCAGAAGATAAAGTATGCAGTGATTCTAAAGCTAAGTGATTAGAATGTTCTAATCTCTGCACGTACCAGGGTAAGGGGTGAGGGCAAGAGCCTCCTTGTTGTTTTTTTTCGACCTTTACTGACAAATCATTTCTCCTGTAAAGACAACACAAATGCAAATTGTCTTCGATAGCATTCTTATATAATATGCTTTAAAAAATAATTCTTTCAAAGCATTGTACTTCCATTTAATACCCTGTTGTTGAAACACTACTAATCACAGTGACTGTTCCTTTTTAAAAAACATTTAAATATTCGTAATGGACCCTTCCCTTTGCAGTGATACATTCATCTGTTTATGATACTTTCATATAGACGTTTGTAGGTAACCTGTGTTCTTTTTTGTTAAAATAGTATAAAGTATATATGCACATGTAGATTCATTAAATGAGCTAAATTCTCTCTGTAGGTTTCTAATCGGAATTGGTTCAATACACTGATACAGGGGTATCAGATTTGCCAGCTCAGATCTGCTGGCTCAGATCCACCAGCATTAAATGCTTGTACATGGACTAGTTATAAAAAGAAAAGCTACTCGGGCTTGGTTAATTTCAAACAATTAACAAAAACAGATTACAGAGGCACTGAGAAGACTCATGTTATTGTCAGGTTAAACCTTACTGGGAACATCCATGTATGAGTATAGCTGCTGGTATTCCTAGTGTGTCTTAACGTCCTCTTTTTCCTCTCATTGTCACACTTTGCCTGGGTGCAGATGCTCTTCCCCTTTTTATGGCTCCTAAATCTATATTTTCAAGAAAAGTTTTTATATTACCAATTATTTCTTTGACTTGTCAGCTTGAAAGTCCATGGACCTGCCCCATATGTTCCAAATTCCACATCAACACCTAACCAGTTATTCAAGCCAGAATCCCTAGTGTTCCCCATGGTACCTCCCTTTCATCCCTCCATCAGCCATTCTGAAATCATGTTTATTCTCCCTCTGCAACATCTTTATACACCCTTGTCTTTTTCTTTATCATCACTGCCAGTACCTGAGTTTAGACCATCATCTTCTTTTATCTGGACTATTTCAGTAACCTTTTAATAGTTTTTCTAGCATTTGGCTTCTCCAAAGCTACTTCAGAGCTCCTGGGTTTATCTAATGAGCTCATTCTTGGTCACATTATTGTGGTTCTTTCATGCATCCAGGGTCCTCGCTTGCCTATCTAGTAAAGCTCCAACTCTGTAGTCTTAAAGTCTGGACCAAGTTTGTAATCCTTACATTGAAATTTTCCCAGCTGCTCCTTACCTGCACCTCCTACCCCAATACACGTGAATGCAAACTATTTTCTACTTATAATGGACTAATTGCTGATCCTCGGACAATTTTATTTTTTGTCTACATGCTGCTTATTCGGCCTGGTGATAGAGTATAATGCCCAAAAGCCCAGGCTTTCAAGTCATATGGACATGAAATAGTCTACAAGTTTTGTCACCAACTAGCTGTGAGGCCCTGGCTACATTATTTTACCTTTCTGGACCTCAGTTTCTTAACCTGAAAAATGGGAATATAAAACCAGCTTAATTTATTGGATAGTTGTGAAGAATGAGGTGTAAGTGCTCAGTACAAACACCTAACTCATGGTAATCTTTGACAGCTCTTGCTTGTATTACCCAGAATGCACCTGGGTAACTGCCAGTCAACCTTAAAGCTAGAGCTAAGTTGTAACCTTTTCTATGTAGCTTCCCTTGACCTAGACTTCTCCCAACTCCACCCCCATGAAGACATTATTAATCATCCTTTTATTTAAGTTTCCAGTGCATTTTGTAATCCTTCTATTATACATATGTCTTAATCTATTATTATTTATGAGTCTGTTTCCGGAACCCACTGGAACATGAGTTCTTGTTGGCAGGGGCAATGGCTTGTTCATTTTGTATCCTGGGACCTACCACAGATCCTGGCATATAATTGGTATTCAGTAATTGTTCACCAAACTGAGTTTGTTAGATATTTTAAATATCTTATTTCCCTCCTTGTTACACTATTGTAGAGGTGGTTGTTCTAAAATTGAAATGATAAGCCCATGATGGCATTTTTTAATCTCCTACTTTATCAACATGATATCCAGTGTCCAAAAACCAGACTTAGTAACAAGAAAAAAAAGGAAGCAGTTGGTATCTCTAGTTCTAAGATTGCAGGGCTTGTTGGCACAGTGAGGTCAGCATTGTTGCATCAGCGCATCAGGAGGACTGCATGAATTCATTAGCCACTTGCACAATATGATTTGGGCTTTCACTCTAGTCATCAGGCAGATGTTCAAACACCAGAGAATGGCTACAGTGTTCCAGACACAAAAAGCAAGTGCCTAGTGCAACTCTTAGCTATTATAAGAAGCATCTTCAACAAAAAATACATTTGGCTGAGCACACAGGGACAGTGTGTTAACACCAGACTCACCAATAATATTTACCAAAGAGTATATGAGCTTTTTCTCCACCAGAGAGTGCATAAAGGAAAGTGTAAGGGGTGCCTGCTAGGACCGGATTTTTTAATGCTTGATCTAGGACATTGTCTTTTATTTTTTTCCTTTAACTGAGAGATTTTACATTTATAAAATAAACTGGGCTTCCAGCTTCTCTTGGAAGATCAGACCTGGCAATATTGGGTGTCTGCTTTTTCAAAGAGCAAGTCTTGATGGACGCTAATAAGCAGTTGGATGGATGGCATAAGGAAGGATGTCATTGTAGTAGTTCCCATTATTCAATATATGGTTCCTCTCACCCATTTTTACCCCCTAACTCAACTCTGTAGTGCGGGCATTCATATTTGTGAACCCTTGCTCTAAGTCTCAGTTTCTAATTCTGTAGAATTGGTGTATCAGCAACTAGCTTGTGGGATTTTTTTTTTTTTTAAGATTTAATTTATTTATTAGAGAGAGAACACGAGCAGTGGGGAGAGGCAGAGGGAGAAGGAGAAGCAGACTCCCCCTGAGCAGGGAATGTGACATGGGTCTTGATCCCAGAACACTGAGGTCATGACCTGAGCCCAAGTCAGATGCTTAACTGACTGAGCCACCCAGGTGCCCATAGCTTGAGGGATTTTTATAAAGATTACTTAATGTAATTTTTGTGAAGTACTTCATCAAGTTCCTGATGTTATAGAAAGTTCTCCATAGATGGCTGCTGATTATTTTTTCAGTATACTTTGAAAACTTGTATTTATTGAGCTGCTGCTATGTGGCATCTACCAGGATAGGCATGGAGACACAATGGTGAAGAATACAGGCATGGCCCTGCATGCAGAATGTTTATAGTTTAGCATCCAAGGAAATGTCAGTTGTCATTTTCCTGGGTGTGTGACTTTTTTGTTTGTGTTATGGAACAGGGAAGGAGAAGAAGTCATTGGGTTATTTTGAGAATCACTGCACTGGATTGAAGTCCTTATAAAAAGGCATTTTCCTAAAAAAAAAAAAAAAAAAAAAAAAAAAGGCATTTTCCTTTTTGAACTGAACATTCCCCATTAGCTCTTTATTCTCACCTGCCCCACAAAGCTACTCCCCATCCAGAATTCCCTAACACAGAACATGACCATGTGGATTAGGATTAAACATCATGTTTAATCCTTTAGCAAATTCTTTCAGCTCTTCTTGCAAAGCCTGCCCTAGATCTATTTACCTGCTCACCTCTGTACTGCTCCCAAGCAGTCTGGTCCAAGCCATCATCATCTCTCCAGTGGATGATGTGCAGACTCTGAACAGCTCCCTTCTGCTTCCACTAGACCACACTTTTTCTGTAAAGGCCTGGATAGTAAATTGATTTTAGGTGCTGTGGGTTATCCAGTCTCTGTCACAACCACTGGGTTCTGAGCTTGTACACAAAAGCAGGGATAGGCAATACTTAAGCTCCTGGGCCTGGCTCTGCCCCAGACAAACTTGATTCACCAAAACAGGCTGGAGGCTCCATTTAGCCTATGGGTAATTGTCTGTGGTTAGATTCATTTAACTTAAATCCCTGCTTTGTTTTCTCAAAACAGTAAGAATACTTCCTCAACTCTCTTGATCAAGTTCTGCCTGGCTCTTTTGGTCTAGTGCCCCTTTTTACTCCAGTCAAGCCATCCTTTCCTTTGATTTTCAGACACACAAAGCTGATTCCTTCCCCAGAGCCTTGGTACCAGTTGTCCTGGATTTTCCTCACCCCATCTTAGTGTGACTGCAATTCAGACTCACTCCACATGACAACTTAAAGTCGGTCACTACTATTTTTTATGATCTTTTAAGCACTTTCATCATTGCAAAAATTCCTTTTTTATTAATTTGGTTAATTTTAATTGGTAGTCTGTATTTACATACTGGTTTGTAAGCTGCTGCAGACTGGGGGTTGTGTGTATCCCCAGAGCCTTGTCCAGTACTGGACACAGAAGAGGTTTCAAAAGATACTTTTTGGAAGAATGAATGAATGAATGAATGAATGACTGCTCTCGAACGGTGTTAAGCCCCAGTACCTCTTTAAGCCTGGAATCCTAGCAGGTCGGCAGAGCCTCATTTGTCTGTGCAGACCCTGGCTTTATTCTGCTGTCCTTGACCAACAATTACCAAGGGTGGCTAGCCTAAAAACAGAAATGTAAAATTTCTTCCAACCAGAAAGAATTTAAATTTCAGAAGGACAAAGGGTAAATCCATGTAACAAAGAGCTTATATCAGCTAAGTTTGTGCTGATTTCTGCTGTGTGACTGGTCTTTGTTTCCCTGTGGAACTTTGCCTGTGCTTAATGTCTGGAGGGAGGTACTTAGGGAAGAGATTCCTAATAAAGAGATACTTTATAAAACAAGTGTTATGTGTGGGGGTGTTAATTTTTCTTTCTTTTTGTCTGAAGTGTGAAAGCTAGAAGATCCAAACGACAGCTCCCAAGTGGACTCCTTGACTCGAAAGAGACACAAAAGTCCTTTATTCAGTAAGCCATCCTGGCTCTTCATCGGAAAAATATAACCAATATTTTCATAGGAGGACAGGAAATTGTTTAATACAAATATTAGTATATGAGTCTGCTTGTGCTATCATAATGGAATACTTTCAGACTTGGTGGCTTCATCTCCCAATTCTGGAGGCCTGAGATGGGGGTACCAGCAAATTGGTCTCTGGCGGGACGTTTCTTCACAATTTATAAATGGCTGCCTCTCACTTTGTCTCACATGATTTTTTCTCCTGTTATGTGGAAAAAGACCTCTGGTGTCTTCCTCTCCATGTAAGGACACTGGTCCTATCAAACTAAGGTCCCATCCTTATGACTTCATTTAACCTTCATTACTGCTTCAAAGCCCTGTCTCCAAATACAGTCATATTGGGGGTTAGGACTTTAACATATGAATTTTGGGAAAACACAGTTTAGTCCATAACAATCAGGAATCTTTAAAACTGTAATTTCATGTAATACAGACTTCCTTATTGCTTAAAGGAATATATCTATACAAACATATTTGTATTTGCTGGCAATGTGAATGATACCTTCTTTGGGAAATCTGTGCTTACTCTTTTCTTACTGGCTCTAATACTTTTCACCCAGTCTCAGTCTAGCAACTCTTAGTAAATTAGAGATCAGAGTTTACAAATAAATGAGTACTGCAGTGAAATTCACTCTCTCCGTGAAACTGGAGAACAAAGGGAAACCCTCACTGTGGGGCCTTCATGACACATCTTAACAACACAAAGGTACCCTCTGGAGACTGTGTCCCTTGGGTTCAGAATGAAGCTGTTTACCACAAAATGGCCTGCTTTCCTGCCATTTCTCACATGTTTGGCCCTTTCAGGGCACCTTTTCCTAGAGAGTTATTTATTTTCTCTTCTCACACCTTCACTCAAGTTTATTTCATAATATGAAATTTGTGATCTTCCTCCAGGAAGAATTTTATATCTGAACAAGGGTAGTTGCTTGGATGATCAAGGAGCTATTCTTTAATTATTTGACTTTAAAAACATAGTTTTTACTTATCTCGCCAACTTTGCTGAGTGCTTATCGTGCATGGGTCACCGTGCTAAGTAACTTTCATGAATATTTTCATTTAGTAATATCAAAAACCCTAATAAGGAGGTATTATTCTTCTATTCAAAGATAAGGAAATAATGTTTAGAATGGATAAGTAAAACAAGCAAAAATGTTAATAAGCTTGGGTCTTGATTCCAGCTCAATCCAATTTCAAGGCAATGTGAAAGTTGTCTCTCATTCATTAGTCATTCTTAGAGGAACTGGATTTGAGCCCTTTGTCATAATAATTTAAAGTGTCAGCATATATGCAAAATATTTTCTATGCAACATTTGATTCTTTATGATCCAAGTTCCAACATGAAGTTCACTTCAGTCCAAGATTTCTTAGGCTTCCACTATTTGGAAGACATTGTTCTCCACGCAATGTGAATGAGACAGGGTCCAGCTTTTCAGGTGATTGACAAGTTGGTAGTGGTGTCAGACATGAGCACAGCTAATCAAGTGCCCAGTGACAGAGAAATACTTTCCACTAAGGGAATGGGAAGAAAAGAGAAGTAAGGGAATAATTATAGCTAAAAGTAAGGCAGAGTATCATCTCAGTAAGAGTCTAAGTTTGAGTCCTAGCTCTGTCACTTTATAAGCTGTGTGACCAAACAAATTTCTCTAAAGCACTTTCCTCCTCTATAAAGTGAGGGTAACGATGGTCTCCAGTGAAGTCAGCTATGAAAGTTAATGAGCCAATGCACAAAGCATTGAGTACTGTGCCTGACACATACTCCATAGTGAGTATTCAGTTAATGTCAGCAGACATGTTGTTATTGTTTAACCTCCAGTCAGGAAAACTACTAGATTGAAACCAAAGACAGCTAGTCTGCCTGCATTACAGAAAAGATTGAAGTTTACCATTGACAGATTTGTGTGTACATTCTGATCTGTCACCTGTTAGCTATGTTACTTTGGGCATACTTTCAACATTAGTGAGCCTCAATTTCTTTATCTCTGAAATAGGAATAATGACAACATCTACCTTGTAGCATATTGTGAGGTATAGTAATAGCAGGCCTCAATATTTATATTGTAATTACAGTGTGCTAGGAATTGTTCCAAGGGCTTTATCATTTCACATTATCTCTATAATAATGTTTTTAGTATTAGCTCTATTATAACTATCTCCTTTTTACACATGGCAACACTGTATACACAGAAAGTAAAGAAATTCCCAAGTTGGTCAGCGAACAATCTGTAAAGCCAAGATTTGAACCCTGGCATTCTGCACTCTTTCACAATGTTCTACTTTTCTCATTTTTTGCTTAAGTCTATGAAACGTTTAGTAGAGTGCCTAGCATGATGAAAACATTCAGTAAATGTTCCCAGGTTTTGTTATGAATGATAATGTATGGGAGAATGGCTCCTCCCAGGAGGTAGCATATATGAGATACACTTTGAAGAATATATGTCAGCAAGTAAACAGTTAAGCAAACCCAGGCTTTGTGGAGATTTTTGCATTTAGACATTCTAGACTGAGTAAATAGCTCATACAAAGATACAAAGGCAGGACATATATGGAGAATAGCGAGAGCTCCATTTGGTTGGAACAAAGGATGAGGGAGGAGTCTGGGACAATAAGCCTGAAAAAGATCATCTTGAGTTGAACTTTGGAGTGGTTTAAATAAAACCAAGAGATCTGATAAGGGAGAGTCACTTATGATTGTGAGGAGAAAGACACAAGGTCAGTAATAACTTCCATGGCTCGTTGAAGATGGGTTGCAGGAAGCAGAGGCTGGATGAGAGGAGACAAGGGGAAGTCTACTGAATTAGTTCATGTTACATATGATAGGGTAGACCAAGTGGCCATGAGACCACATCAGAAAAAAGCTCAGTCTCTGTCTGTTTATTTACATTTTTGGTAATGACTAGTTTTTATTGCTAACATCCTCATGTTTTCAGGCCAGTTGTGTTCATTGTTGCAGTTTTTGTGTTTCAACTTGTTTAATATACCTGATTAACGGAACCTGTTGGTAGCTAGATAGAGGTGATATTTGAAATGGTTTCTCTGACAGCAGTGTTTATATAGGTCATGATTTTCAGTCTTTATCTCCAGCTGAGAAATAGGGAGAAATAGGGAGCAGTTCATTTTCCTCACTTGGTTACACAGCCTTCTCTATTTGCACCACGGCACCCCTAAAATTGATAAGGACCTTGTTTTTTATAAGAACTCGTAATGACTCTATTGGGTACAGATATGCCAGCTCTATGGTACATGGGCAAGTAAAAGGACATCTGCACATTCATGGAGTCTTTTTCACATCTTCGCAATTCAAATGCTGCCTCATTGTTAATGGACATTGAACACCTAAGACAGCTTTTTCTGCATGGAGGGTTAGCATGGGAAAAGCTATTATGAGAAAAACTCAATCTTCTGCCTTAAAGCACTAATTTATGGGCCCTGGCCCCTTCAGTGACTGCATTTTTTTATTAGCAGGATAATTGGCTTATAAATGTTTAAAGACATAGAATTCATGAAACAAGCTCTGCTGAATCAAACCAACTGACTACTGAGTTACCCATTATAAGGTCAAATACGCAAACAGCAGTAATGCTTCCAATATATGTAAGAATTCTGAGTAATAATCATTTTTACAAAAACAAAAAGTGTATATCTTTATACTAGTGAATGAATGAATAAAGATGCGTGTACAAAAATAGATCGTATAATTGGTTGATATTTAGGCAGATAATTCTGCAGTGATGGGACTAGCTAATTTTTCATGAATACTTTACATGTTTCAGGCTCTGTGATAAATGCTTTGCATATATATAATACACTTCTAAATTATATATTTTCATATCATACATTTATTGTTTTCTATATTTATATATTTTTATGTAAATAATAGTTCTTTTAAGGATTTTATTTTTATATTATTTGACAGAGAGGGGAGAGATCACAAGTAGGCAGAGAGGCAGGCAGAGAGAGAGGGAGAAGCAGGCTCCCTGCTGAGCAGAAAGCCCGATGCGGGGCTCAATCCCAGGACCCTGAGATCATAACTTGAGCCAAAGGCAGAGGCCCAACCCACTGAGCCACCCAGGTGCCCCTGTAAATAATATAAAACGTAAGAGTATCTAAAGTCTCAGATGAGCAATTGGCTTCATAAAATGATTCTTCTGACAGATTCAAGGTCTATTTCTGATTAAATCTGTTCTTATTTTTTTTTTAATTTATTTATTTGACAGACAGAAATCACAAGTAGGCAGAGAGGCAGGCAGAGAGAGATGGGGGAGCAGAGAGCCCGACGCGGGGCTCGAGATCATGACCTGAGCTGAAGGCAGAGGCTCTAACCCACTGAGCCACCCAGGCGCCCCAATTCTTTTCTTTTTTTTAATCCATGGGTAGAACTTAGGTCATCAGGTTTTCTAGGGACAATTAAATAAGAAAATGCCTCTACCAGACACACCTAAATGAAAGGGTTAGGATCCTGCGTGTTAGGTTAGTTTGGATGCTCCAAACAATGCTGAGAAAGTGCATCTATTTCGTCTGGCTGGGTCTGATTAGTGCAAACGTCCACTTCTTTCTAATCATATATTTAGGTTTTCTCAACTTGCATTGTGTACCCTCAGAATTTCAAAATCTGGTGTCACTTCCCCAGAATACAGCTCTCTAGAAACCTCATCTATGTACACAACGAATAATCAGAAACTTAATTAATAACTCTAAATGTCTGTATTACTATAAGGACACGTCCTCTATTTCTATTGTATTATATGACTATATTAATACTTACCTAAATTGTGTGCACAATCTTATGGGTGATGAATCTGAAGCTCAGAGAGCTTCTGAATAGGCAAAAGAATGAAAATAAATTAACAAAATTTCAGGTTCTGAAGTTAATGTCCTGTATTTGGAATTCATAATGACATTACTCCAAGACTGTGTTTTTTATTTTTGTTTTTAAACTCAGCCATCAAAGTTGGTTCCTTAGTCTTTAAGCTCTCAGGAGAAAAGCAAAAGGACAGGTCAGAGGAGAGATTATTATTTGCAAGGTTCAATAGCAGATGTGAGAAATACAATTGTTAGCAGTAAGGAAAGGGTACAAAAGGCCATAAAAATCAGACATAAGAGCTGAAACCTGTATGTCGGTCTGTAGTGATGACAGAATGATGGACATTCTTACCCTCTTGTGTGGACTCCAGGGCCACAGCAAATAAAATCACTAGTTATTACAGAGATGCAGAGACTGCAAGCCAAGACTGTTACTCTTGGTAATTTCTGTTTTAATAAAGAGTAGTCAATCAAGCAGAATGTAACAAACGCAAAAGTTTGGGGGTCTGAAAGAAGAGATCTTGAGTGGTCCAGATCATTTCAAGACAGTTTTAGTCTTCATTTTCCTGCACTGGCAAACATTTTTGCTAATATGCTGTCCTCAGGTCATTGGTGTTTATTAGTATACATCAAAGTTTCACACCCCCCCCCCCAGGTTTGTCTGTATTTTCCCAACAGACATGTTGTTTGGGGAGTGCCCAATGGGCCTCTAATAGGGGCTGAATGCAGACCTCATTTCCAGAGTCTCCCATTTGAACTTCGATGTCATGTCCAAGTAAGAATCTATGTACAGTCAGAGAGATACCTTGGCAGGATGGAAATACATCCATCACAAAATCTGAAAGTTTTGTCACAATGCAAGACCTTAAGGACTTCAGTGAACTCTAATTAATAAGTAAATACTGTAATTATTTTTGTAAGCAGCACAGTTATTTTTCTTTGCATCTCTTACTTTGAAATGGTATTGATGATAAATAGGTTTAAAATATATAACAAATTGTGAACAACTGTTTTGGATTCTTATTCATTTTTTAATACAGCTGGCCTTGAGAGTTTATTTATAAATACACAGAATGTTTCATCAATGAATGTTTAAGAATCCGAGCATGTTCTTAATAATGTTATACAAAGAAAGTGTCAAGTTGGAAACTGGTGGCTCCTTATCATAGGCATAGTGTCCCTTGTCATTACAAAATATGGCTTGACCGGCTGGGCACGACTTGGTTTGCTTTGCAAGAGTAGTTGGGAAAAAATTTTGTTAGCCATCCTGAGTCTTGTTGCTATCTCCAGCTACCCTTTGGAGACAGGACAACTCTCTGTGTTGGCTTATTTGTCCTTTCTCTTTGTGAGACAAATGAAGCAACTTGCTAGGAAGGAAAGGAGAAAGGGATAAAGAGAGAGATAGAGAAAGAGGGAAACAGCTGGGTGCTGCGAGGAGGGATATTGAATTCAGGCTTTGATTGACCTTGGAAAAATCCTCAAAAGAGGAGCAGGATTTTCAGTTCCGTTTTTTAACACTGAGCCTTTCGAGAAGAACATTACTACATGGTTAAGCACTTCAGGGGACTTACGGTAGCTCTAGAGAGTTCACAGGGCCAGAGCCAACTAGAATGTAATATCCTAGACCAAAAACAAGAGAAGGTAGACTAATCCCCTAACAGATTCCTGGCATCCATTAGGTTCTATGGAATAGTCTCAAATAAAAACTGAATAACACTAGACTGCCCAATCAGGTAATTCACTCATGGATTATTTTCTAGGATAATGGAGAGACAATATGAATAATGTACTAATTTGAGTTTCTGTCTTGCCCAACTTCAACTTCATCTAATCAGTGAACAGATGAGATTTTTAAATATCTGGGGCTCTTGGTTTCCTTTGAGATCAAAGTCTAGTGTTTGCATTTTATTGTGAGGAATACACAGATTCTAAATAGAAGAGAACGTTTCACTCCCATATACACACCCACTTCAGCGCTGTTATTCAGGTACCGTGAGTGCTTTTTGTGCCTTTAACAGGTTAAACAGCCTCTACATAAAAGCTATTTCAAATTGAATGGATAATATAAAGTTTATTTAAACAATGTGTTTGAGAGTGTTGAAGAGTGCTGGCTTGGCTTAAATCAGACAACCTTGGCTCCAAACCTTTCATACCCCATAGCTGTGTGATACAGAGCAGGTCACCTAACTTCTCTGAGAATGTTTTCTTATTCATAGAAAAGTAAGGGTCAATGAGTGCTTCCTTCATAATATTGGTGTGAGGTTTCATGAGATGATTATCTAAGGAGTTAACATAGCAACTTATTTATCACAGTAAGAACCCAGTAAGGTCAATTATGGTTACAATTATTATCTGAAATTTTTCTCACAGAGAGAGGATTGGGATTCTGTTTGGAATTTTAGAGGGAGAGTCAAAATACAGTTCCATTTCAGGTTTTCAGTGCTGTAAGTCAACCAGCCTTGTAATATACATACTATATGCCAAGCATTGTGCTAGACGTTTTTCTAAGCCATTAATATTTATGTTTCAATAATTAATTTGTTACTAACATAAAAATAGTGTAGGATGATAATTCAAAAAATTAAGATGGAAACACCTGGGAGAGAGGATAACAGAGTTAAACACAGAACATCATTTCTTGAAGGACCGTTGAACTGAACAAATATGAGACTATGTACAGTTGCACTCATTCACTTATGCAGTAGGCATTTATTGAGCACCAACAACACACATTCTTCCCCATGCTGCATAAGTAAACCCCCATCTCTCCCCTCACCCTGCTTTACTCTTTCCATGGCATACGTAGTTTTGTTTTATAACTATGTGTCTGCCCTCACAAGACTGAAAGATCTGCACAAGCCCTGCATCATTTGTTGTTTCCTGGTGCATAGTAAATACTCAATAAGTACTTTTTTTTTTTTTCTTATTGGAGTGTAGCTGACATATAATAGTATATTAGTTTCAGGTGTACAACATAATGATTCAGCATTTACATACATTACTAAGTGATCATCACAATAAGTCAACCTACCATCTATCTCCATACATAGTTGTTAGAATGTTATTGACACTATTCCCTATGCTGTATATTACATGCTGTATATTACATTTCCATTATTTATTTATTTTATAACTTGAAGTTTGTACCTTTTAATCCCTTTTACCTATTTCACCCAACTTCCTGCCTCTCTTCCCTCTGGCAATCACCAGATTGTTCTCTGTATCTTTCATTCTGTTTCTGTCTTATTTTGTTTGTTCATTTGTTTTGTTTTTCAGATTCCATATATAAGTGAAATGATATGGTGTTTGTCTTTCTCTCTCTGACTTATTTTATTAACATTTTATTTAGCTTTACTTATTTTACTTACATCCATTTGGTAGCAAATGGCCATATCTCATTCTTTTTTATGACTGGGTAGTATTTCATTATATATGTGTGTGTGTGTGTGTGTGTGTACACACACACACCATATCTTCTTTATCCATTCATCTCTTTCTTTTTTTTTTTTTTAAGATTTTATTTATTTATTTGACAGAGAGAGATCACAAGCAGGCAGAGAGGCAGGCAGAGAGAGAGGAGGAAGCAGGCTCCCTGCTGAGCAGAGAGCCCGGTGCGGGCCTCGATCCCAGGACCCTGAGATCATGACCTGAGCCGAAGGCAGTGGCTTAACCCACTGAGCCACCCAGGCGCCCTCCATTCATCTCTTGATGGGAAACTTATGTGTCTAACATATCTTGGCTATTGTAAATAATGCTGCAGTGAACACAGGGCTGCATTATACCTTTTCAAATTAGTGTTTTCATTTTCTTTGAATAAATACCTAGAAGTGTAATTGGTGAATTGTACAGTACTTCTTTTTAAAATTTTTTGAGGAAACTCTACCCTGTTTTCCATAGTGATTGCACCAGTTTTCATTCCACCAACAGTACTTGTGGGTTCCCCTTTCTCTACTTCCTTGGCCAATACTTGCTGTTTCTTTCTTTCTTTTTTTTTTTTTAATAATACTCATTCTGACACTTTTGAGATGATAGCTCACTCTAGTTTTGATTTGCATTTCCCTGGTGACTTCTATTGGTGAGCCTTTTTCAGGTGTCTGTTGGGTCATCTGCATATCTTTGGAGAAATGTCTATGCAGGTCCTCTGCCCATTTTTTAATTGGATTGTTGTTGTTTATATTGAGTTGTATGAGTTCTTTATGTATTTTGGATATTAACCCTTTATCAGATATATCATTTGCAGATATTTTCTCCCATTTGGTCTCTTGCCTTTTCATTTCTTTGATGGTTTCCTTCACTGCAAAAACTCTTTAGTTTACTGTAGTCCTATTTGTTTATTTTTGCTTTTGTTGTCCTTGTCTGAGGAGGTGGATCCAAAAAAATATTGCTGGGACTGATGTCAAAGATTTTACTGCCTTTGTCTTCATCTAGGAGTTTTATGGTTTCTGTTTTGCAATTAAGCCTTTAATCCATTTTTGAGTTTATTTTTGTGTGTGATATAAGATGTGGTTCAGTTTCACTCTTTTGCTGTGTGGTTGTCCAATTTTCCCAACACCATTTATTGAGAAGACTGTCTTTTTCCCTGTGTATATTCTTGCCTCCTTTGTCATATATTAATTGGCCATAGATAGTTGGGTTTTTTTCCGGTCTCTCTGTTCTATTGATCAATGCTGTTTTTGTGCCAGTACCATCCTGTTTTGACTACTGCAGCGTTGTGGTGTATTTGAAATCAAAGAGGGTGATACCTCCAGCCTTGTTCTTTTTTTCTCCAGATTTCTTTGGCTGTATGGGGTCTTTTGTGATTCCTTATAAATTTGGGGGTTTTAATAAATAGTCCTTGAATAAATGAAGGAATGAATTAATTAAAATAAGTTTGCTCCTTGCCACAGAAGAGCTCAAGAATGAATCAACTTAAGAGGACAGGATCTCAGAGGGTATGATCCTGGGAGGCCAGGGTTGAGGGGGAGCTGCTCTTGGTTGCATCACATAAACAAGCATCAGGGTATAACATGCATATTTGAGCCAGTAGATCAGTATTTGCTAGCCCTCTTTTTGTGACAGCTCAGGGTGTGTTTATCTTAATAAATATGCTGTAATCCCATCAAAGGTCCACAAAAAAATACCAAAAAATGCAATACAGTAATGTACATATGTATGATCCATGTGGTTTGTGGGGAAGAGACAAGGTTACAGATAATGCTGTATTAAAGTAACATACTGTCTGGCAGTATGGTTTGATAATGGCAAAGCTGTTGTCTTTTAATGTTGTGTGTGTGTGTGTGTGTGTGTGTGTGTGCATGCACATGTGTGTTCAAATGAAATCTTTTTTTTTTTTTTTAATTTATTTGACAAAGATCACAAGTAGGTAATGAGGCCAGCAGAGGGGGAGGAGGAAGCAGGTTCCCTGCTGAGCAGAGAGCCAGATGTGGGGCTCCATCCCAGGACCCTGGGCTCATGACCTGAGCTGAAGGCAGAGGCTTTAACCCACTGAGCCACCCAGGCGCCCCTCAAATGAAATCTTGAGCTGAACCTTTTCTAATTTGGTCAACATTAATATTGTTGTCACCTTGATTGTTAAGGTTAGGTGACCTGGAACAGCGAATGGAATTTATCTCAAGTGCTATTTCTTTTCAGCAGTTTTGCTGATGCTCATACTCACATTTCATCAGGCTCAGATATTGATTGTACTATTAATTCTAAACTAGTAGTGTTAATTTAGTATTTAATTATAGCTCACAAGCTTTCCCTGAAGCTAGAAAGAAAACACTTTCTTGTGTATTGTGGAAGAAAAAATTCTTTTCCCTTATGTTAAAATCTAAAATGATTATTGCTCATCTCTATCAGTTTTCTTTGTAAGTATTTTCTTCACCAAATAATGAATATGTTACCAAATTTTATGGACAGTTAAAAAATAAAGCATAGTTTTCTTAATTTTCTGGTGGATTAATTAAGGAGATATGCAAAATTCCTTGTCTCTAGGAAAAAGTTTATATTTATATTTATAACTTTGACTTTCTTATATATTAAACAAGTTACATGGGTTCATTTTAGAAAATGTAGAAAATAAAGTAATAAAGTTCCAAGGAAGAGATATGTAATACATGCCACCCACAATTCCATTCTCTAAGAGATAGCATTTTGATATTCACATTCAAAAGCTTGAAAAGGTACACATTTTTAAAAATTATGTATCTAAGTTTTTTGCCATGTGGTTATCATCAGAATTATGTAGAATATACTCTGTGCAAATGTTTTTAATTTATATTTGGAGAAGTACTGATATCATTTTAGTATTTAGGTAAGGTAAAAAATTTTCATGTAGTGATATCCCTACACCTAAATTTAGCTCAACATCTTTGTATTTTAGTTAATTGAGTTTTTTGTTTTGTTTTGTTTGTTTTTGTTTTTGTTTGGTTTGGGTTTTTGTTTTTTGTTTTTTGTTTTTGTTTTTGCAGTAGAATGTAGTTGTAATGTACTTCCAGACCTGAATGGACAGGGCACTGTACACTGGTCAACACCATCATAGGAAGTGCAGCCCATATGAAGAGTTAGCTCTTCATATGTAGGGTATTGTAAGGTGTTGGGTATTGTAAGGTGTTGCAGCAAAGCTCCTCATTGGGCCTTCTAGCTCTAGTGATTGATTTATGATTATATTCTTCCCACATAAAAGGAACCACAGCTCATTTGGGGGACAGTGTTCCTCACCAACCCTATAGGTGAGGATTTACACTCTTTGAGATGGGTTGCACTAATGATAATGACCCACTTTTTTCTCCACCCTGGCTATCATTTATTGAGTACATACATAGTGCCAATCACAGTTCTAAGTTCTGCTAGTAGAGGCAGAACCTGATATTGGAGCTTTAGCTGTAGCCTGTTTTTATGCCAGGGATTCCTGGAAGATGAGAGAAGAACCTACAAGACAACAACTTGAGGATTTTTATGAGCATCCCATACTACTAACATGTCCAGATGTTTTTGCAAATGCAAGCGTGCCGAGCATCAGTGGAGAGAGACTTGACATTGCAGAGAAGGTTTATTGAGACAACTACCAGGTTCCAGCATGGGGAAAGTTCAAAGTCAACTGGCAGAAAAAAAAAAAAAATTCATGCAAGTGGCTTATTCCTTAGAAACAAGTGTGTGATAAGACCTGCTTTTTAGAGTTGCCATGGTTGCTAGCTCCTAACCCTTGCCCTCCCCTGGCAATGTTCAGTTAGGCTTCAGGGTGCACTGACAATAAAGGGTATTTTTTATGTGCATAATGCCAGATAGTCATTCCTTAATTTTTTCTTTTTATCTGGGAGATTAATGTGTTTCTTGCATTCTGAATCTGTAATTAGGCATCAGGTCTTAGTACTCCATGCATTTGCACCCTATATATTATTTACCTTACATAACATTGTGCTGACTGTGTATAAGCCCACCTTTTCCGTGGTGGCATCTTGAGTGCGGCTCATAAAAAACCACCATATCTGGTGCCTGGTGGCTCAGTGGGTTAAGCCTCTGCCTTCGGCTCAGGTCATGATCTCAGGGTCCTGGGATCAAGCCCCACATTGGGTTCTCTTCACAGCAGGGAGTCTTCTTCCCCCCTCTCTCTGCCTGCCTCTCTGCCTGCTTGTGATCTCTCTCTGTGTTACATGGAGAAATAAAAAATCTTAAAAACAAAAAACAAAAAACCACCATATAATTGTATGGAAAAGAGTCTACTGTGCAATGAAGAAGGTTTCCCAGTGTATTAAAAATTTTTTAAATTAAAAAATTCATTCCTATAGTCAGTTGTACTTTGAACAAGTAATTGATAGAACATAATCAAAATACTTTATTTTTATTTTTTATTCCTTTAAAATTTGTCTACTAGACATAGTCTTTCTATGACCCTGTACAGAAAATGGATGGGGGTTGTGGTTTTTCTGGTCAATTTCAGTTGATAGAAAGTCCTGCAATCTTCTAAAATCACAGATAATCTCATTTTAGGAATTAGGCCGTCTAGTCCCAGAGGATGATCACGACTCTGAAGTTGATTTAATGTTGGCTTTTCTTCCACTCACACTGAAGGCTAGCCTTTGCTGTGTGTGTGTGTGTGTAGGGGTGTTCTTATCTTTTTCTCACCCACCACCTCCTCTGTGGTTGGAGCTTTGGAAAATGGTTGGGCAAAGGAGGATATAGAAATTGATTTCACTTGAATTGATACTGTTTCAAAATGGTTTCTTTCTTTCTTTCTTTCTTTCTTTTTTAAGGTTTTATTTATTTATTTGACAGAGAGAGACATAGCAAGAGAGGGAACACAAGCATGGGGAGCGGGAGAGGGAGAAGCAGGCTTCCTGCCAAGCAGAGAGCTGGATCCGGGTCTCCATCCCATGACCCTGAGATCATGACCCCAGCTGAAGGCAGACGCCCAACAGACTGAGCAGGCTTCCTGCAGAGAAGGGAGCCAGGTATGGGACTTGATCCCAGGACCCTGATATCATGACCTGAGCCGAAGGTAGACACTTAGTGACTGAGCCACCCAGGTGTCCTCAAAATGGTTTCATGCTCTCTTCTCTTACGGACTTTTTCTCTTTTTTTCCACGAGAGAAAAGATTTTAAAGCTGACTCTTCCCTTGTGGACATGTTTGAGTTTTCCTCAGAGGCTCTTATGTGGACCCTGGAACTGTTACTCTCATGAACCACCCCATCACTCCACTACTGGTTGTCTGGGAGGACCCTCCATATGGACTCTCACAGCTGGAGTCCCATTGCTTCTTACAGGTGGTTCTCCTGGGTATAAGTAAAAGCAATCCTTGGCCAACTTTTCCTCTCATGTGACTTAAACTTGAGTGTAAACTCACATGTTCTTTGATCTGCTATTAGAGGGAAAGCTGTTACAGCAGAAATTCTCCCCTGTTCCAAAAAGCAGCTCACCAGGCTTTGCTTCTCTCCAAATTATCTTGGTGGGAGTCAGACTCAAGTCCATTGCCTCTAAAGTTCTTGGAGACTGATATCAGGCTCTCCCAGTGGTTACATTAAAGGCCCCAATGAGCTTCAATGGAGAGGAAGGCACTCCTTCTCTTTGGGGAGGGTTAAGGACCACATGTGACATACCATCCTCTGAAGCCTGTTCCAAAATCAGCTAGACAAAATCCTCCTTTTCTCCACCTTCAGATATTTTATATCCTACCTCTTGTTTTAACATCCTTGGGTGAAGACCTAACGGTCATAAAGGTGGTTCTCAGTACACACACACAGCCCTTAGTCTGATTGGTTTGTAGCATCTGTTATATCTTTGGACTTAGTTAAAAGATTAACATTAACGTTCTTCTATTTATGATCATCTCATGACCCCATTCAATGTTAATGGAAGTCATGGAAGGTAGCTAACGTTCTTTTTATGATATGAAGATTAAGATTTAGAAAAGTAACTGGCTCAAGGTCACACTTCAGGTAAGTGGCAGAGCGGCAGAGCCAGCGTTTGATACAAAGTCTTTTCTTATTCTAATACCCAGGCTCTTAGTCATCAACTTCATATTTACTAATATACTTACCATTATTAACCTAACAGTTCTAACACTTCAATAAAGGAAATTCAAAACTAGCACTCAGTACTAAGGAATTTCCTCTACATTGAATTTCCATACCTTGAATTTTCTTACAAAATGCACAGCTAAGTCAAGCAGAGAGAGTCAATTATCATATGGTTTCACTTATTTGTGGAGCATAACAAATAGCATGGAGGACATGGGGAGTTAGAGAGGAGAAGGGTTTGGGGGAAATTGGAAGGGGAGGTGAACCATGAGAGACTATGGACTCTGAAAAACAATGAGGGGTTTGAAGTGGCGGGGGGTGGTGGGAGGTTGGGGTACCAGGTGGTGGGTATTGTAGAGGGTATGGATTGCATGGAGCACTGGGTGTGGTGAAAAAATAATGAATACTGTTATGTTGAAAATAAATAAAAAATAAATTTTAAAAATGCACAGCTTAAATTTTCTTGGCTTCAAGGTGTTGGTGCTTAAACATTTATATTAACATTTTGGGGAGGAAAAAGTAAATTTATATGTATGTGTTCAGTAAGACACTTGCATTAACTGAGACATGTAAGTCACTCACATTAATTAATTAAGAATTCTGGCTCCCTTTAATGAGAATGTTATTTTCCAATAGAAGAATGAACATGTTTTATATAAGAGCAGAATCTCACTATCAGCGGCTGTTGGAAACAATTCCTGTGTAATATTTTAAATAGCAAAATCTGAAAATCTGTCACAACTTACATGCATTCTTGGTCACAAGGCACACCTTAAAGATTACAAAAGAGAATTGTGGGAATATCCTCCTCAGTGTTAACATTTCCCACCATTGAGGACTTCAATTCTAAATTTATATCATTACCATCTCAGTTAAGGGAAATTGAATTCTCAGTGCTATTTGTTAGTGAATTCTTTATTCTTAATTTCTCCCTGTCTTTAGAAAAAAGAACTTGAGTGTCTTGGTCTAAAAAATGACAAGACAAAAAGTTACATCCTCCTTTATTTATAGTTCTGAATTAAAACACTGCAAGAGGAGAGTTACAGCAAGGCTAGAACAGGGCACACAAAAAACTTAGTGATAATCATATGCTTCAGCTCCATAATTAATTTCATTAGGAGATGTTTTGACAGTAAATGGGAAGTATTTTCATTCTGAAAGATCAGGCAATACTTAAACATAAGAAATTAAAATTAAATACAGCATCCAAAGTTTCCATTACAATAAAAGTTTCTAGAAATACTCTGGCCTTTTTTTCTCTAAATTTATGTTCTTTAGTGTAGATTACTGGGCCTGACATCAGATAGTTAGTGAGTAAATACCTTACCTAAAAAGACAAAGGCTCATCCCTGTAGTAAGAGAGATAAATGAACCCTTAGCCAGTCTTACAAATCACTTATCTCGTGCAGTAATAGTGACTAGGGACACCACAAATCTCTCCCTATCAGGTGCAGTGTCTTCTAGTAAACTTATCTCTTCTCTTGGGAACTCAGTTGGAAAATTGTAATACTCAATATTGAGTATGTGTGAAGTAGTGACCTTAAATTTTCTAGATTGCTACCAGTTACCTGAGTTTTTTCAGTATTTTAAAATTGAAACAATATAAGATTCACATAAAGTATATGTGAAAGATGCCTATAAATATTCAACATCAGAAGCCTTTAAAATCCAGAGTTTTGATAAATGAATTCTAAAATACCCATTTGTAGCTAATATTTTATAAAACAAGTAGATTAATCTTCCTAGAATGTTCTTGGCAATGATTGAAATAAAATTTACTTTTAATTAATCAGGAAATTAAATGAACTAGAAAACCCAACTTTTTTTCTTCTTAGATTATTTTATTTTATTATTTTTATTTTATTACATTAGTCATATTTTTAATTTGAGTATAGTTGACACACTATGTATGTTACATTACTTTCAGGTGTACAACTTAGTTATTTGACAAGTTTGTACATTATGCTTTGTTCACCAGAAGTATAGCTACTATCTGTCCTGTTAAATCTATGTTATAATATCTTTAAAAAAATTTTTTTTTATTATTTATTCAACAGAGAGATAGAGAGCACAAGTAGGCAGAGAGGCAGGCAGAGGGAGAGGGGGAAGCAGGCTCCCTACTCAGTGGAGAGCCTGATGCGGGGCTCGATCCCAGGACCCTGGGATCATGACCAGAGCCGAAGGCAGCTGCTTAACCAACTAAGCCACCCAGGCGCACCTACGTTATAATATCTTTGACTCTATTCCTCAGCTTTCTATTCCTGTGACTTACTCATTCCATAACTGGAGTCCTATATCTCCCCTCCCTTTCTCTCATTTTGCCAAACATCATGGCTTCCCCTCTGGCAACCACCAGTTTGTTCTCTATTGATGGACAATTAGGTTGCTTGCATGTCTTGGCTTTTGTAAATAATGGTGCAGTTAACATGGGGGCATATATATCTTTTCAAATTAGTGTTTTCATTTTTCCTGCATATATACCCAATAGTGGAATTATTAGTTCATATGGTATTACTCGTTTTAATTTTTTGAGGAACCACCATACTGTTTTCCACATTCTTATTAACAGTGCACAAGGGTTCCTTTTTTTCCACATCCTCACCAACATTTGTTGTTTCTTGTCTTCTTGATTTTACAGTCTGACAGGTGTGAGGTGATACCTCATTGTGGTTTCGATTTGCATTTCCCTGATGATTAGTGATGTTGAGCATCTTTGTGTCTGTTAATAATCTGTCTATCTTCTTTGGAAAAATGTCTATTCAGGTATTCTGCCCATTTTTTAATTGGATAGTTTGGGGTTTTTTCAGTGTTGCATTGTATAAATTCTTTATATATTTTGGATATTAACCCGTTAACACATGTATCATTTGCGGATATCTTCTCCCATTCAGTAGGTTATCTTTTTTTGTGTGTGCGATGTTTTCCTTCACTGAGCAAAAGCTTTTTATTTTGATATATTCTGAATAATTTGGTTTTGTTTCCCTTGCCTTAGGAGACATTGAGAAAAATGTTGCTATGGGTGATGTCAGAGAAATTACTGCTTCTGTTCTTTTCTAGCATTTTTACAGTTTCAGGTCTCACATTTAAGGTCTTTTATCCATTTTGAGTTTATTTTTGTTTTTGGTGTTAGAAAGCAGTCAAGTTTCATTCTTTTACGTGTAGCTGTCCAGTTTCCCCTGAACCATTTATTAAAAATACTGTCTTTTCCTTCCTGTATATTCTTGCCTCTTTTGTCACAAATTAATTGACCATGTAAATGTGGGTTTGTTTTTGGGGTCTCTGTTCTGATCCATTGATCTGTGTGTCTTGAGAATTGTAGGTGAGAAACAGTTTACTATATTCCATTCTTAAGCCAAGTTACAGAATTAGTAATGGGAAAGGACCTTTGTTTAGAGAAATTGCCTTGTTTAATCTGCCTGGAGGCTCAGAGAAGAGAAATACTTGCCTTGAGTGTAGTAAATTAGACTCCAAACTGAGACCAAAACTATCAACTCCTGACTTCTAAACCGGTACTCTTTCTGGTCCACTGTGCTGAATTCATTATTTCATGGAATTGGTACTTAATTGAATTACTAATAGCAACGTTTGCTACAAAGCACAACAGGTAAAAACGTTTAGTACCATGACTAACTAACAGTTTTGAGATGGCCAATGATTGACTAAGGCTGAACATTAGGAAATACGAGAATTAAGTTGGTGGAAACATTTGGAAGATGATACCTATAATAATAACAAGCAACATTTGAAGTGGGCTTTATCACTTTAAAATCACTTTCATATTCTGAAAGTTGTTAATTTGAGTTTTGCACCAGGCGCTTTTTTCAGACAAGGGAATTAAGACAGTTTAAAGTAATTTGGTCAAGGTTACATGGTTGAAAGAGGCAGGACTCAAACTAAGGTGCTGACCCCGGCATATGCAGATCCACAAGAATCTATTTTCAGGAGATTTCTGCTCTTAGCCTCTGTGTGGAGCCTTGCAAAACTGGTAGAAAATCTGCCTGCAAGGAGGGAGTCAGCTCTCTCTCGTAGTAGAACATTTCCTCCTCATACAAGACGTCTACAAGGGCCCTCAGGGTGCGACCTTACACCTCCTCCTTTTATACAGAGAATAAATCATGCTCTGTGTTCACACTCATTATATACAGAAAGGAGTTTATTAGCAGTTTGTTATGATCTGCATGTAGTTTGTAAATCTTGCCCCCAAATCAATTTCTGCTGTTCTTCCTGGAAAGCAATCTGTTTTGTCAATAACCTTACCCACAAAGATGCTGAAACAGCAGCAGCAAATGCAAGGATGGAAAGTTCTATCATGAATAAGCAGGAAAACAAAGGACATGGAGAGCAAAATGAGAAATACCAGCACAAAAGCATAATAATTAGAAAAGACAAAAAAGAGGTGGTACAGTAACAGCACAACTATAAAAACAGACATTTTCCTTTGTTCCTTCCTCCTTTGCCAAACACAGAGCCTGGCTTGGGCTGACAGTGCCCATTTCAGGTTTTCTATGTCTGAACTGCTCTCACAAATAAAGTGAAAGATGTTATCATGAATGAAGGGTTTTTTCCTCCTTTTTATATGCATGCATTTAATAAACATCTCTTGGTGACAACTACCTTTCAACCATTGTGCTCAACAATGGGGATGAAATGATTGATACTTTTTCTCCCCTTAAGAACCTCAGAATTTAATGGATTAAAAATATACTCACCTAGACCATGATTTAATTATGAATAACGGTTTTATATAGGTAATGTCTATCAGTTTTAAATTCAATAAGCGTCATAAAGATTTTAATTTCAGATATTTCCTTGCGGGTGCTGGGAAGATAGAAGAAGTCTAATATAACACGGTAGCATCATATGGCAGGATGGTGGTGGGCATTCAGAACTTCATACTGTGATAAAGAAGTATCATAGCATGAGATTAAGAGCAAATTCAAAGGTCAGAGATATCTGGGCTAAAATTTCTGATCTCATGAAAAAAGTACCAGTTATATGACACTGGGCAAGCTGTTAAACCTCTGTAAGCCTATTTCCTGACTCAAACAATAGACATGACAGTACTTACTGCATCAGGTTTGTAAGAATTTGTAACATGGTACAGGTAAGAACCTCAGCACCTAAAAAGTGTTCCATGTACATCTGTTATTATTGTAGTAGTATCCCTATTATTATCTGAAGGATCACAATAAATAAGCCCTCTGTTTTTTCCAGTATCCACTATCAAGGCAGATAGAGAGAATTTGCCATCTTTAAATTCTAGCACACTCTACTTCTTATAAGAGATGGAGCCATCTCTTTTTCCAGTTTTGATAATAGCAGCTTTGAATAGAACCCTGGAGACCCCCCAAACACATGGCAAAGAGAAGAAAATGAAGAAATATTCCAACGAGATAGGGGAAGGGCCCCCCTAACAGCAAAAAGTCCCAAATGAAACTGCTAATCTTTTTCATAGTTATGTTGGGTGTTATGGGAAACTCATGGAGTCACATGACCTGCTTTCTTAGATGCCATTTAATCAAAGATTAAATATAGAGTCAATTACAGGCTGACAATAATTTATTAAACACGGACTGAAAACCTGTGATGATAGGAATTTGAAGATGCAAATCAGGAGTATATGTTAACCATCTTTCTTAGAACAACTACTCCAGGGACAGAGGAAGAGATCATCTCTGCAGAATATCATTTCACTTGCAAAGCTTGGCAATATGTAGTTTTAAAAGCCCATGTGTTACATGTTCCGAGATTTTCTGTAGTGATGCTTTGTATGCACAACACACTGATCCTAATTGAAATGCTGAGTAGTTTGTTTCTCCAAGGTTCAAATTCTTGATACATCTTCTGAATATCAAATACCCAGGACAATGCTGCTGCCCTGGCAGATGTGCAAATAAATGTACTCTGTCGGGTTTTTGCCGTGCTACCGAGAACAGCTCGTTTCAAAATCATCCTCAGCCCCAGATGGCTTGAAACAAAATAGTTTTGAAATATAGGTGACCTATTTTCCCAAATTATTGTTGTGATTATCATGGAGGAAAATAATCTAGATAAAAGGAAGAGGGGAGCATTGCTGTGTTCCATGGGATTCTAAACCTGAGGCATTTTCCTGGTAAACATAACCATGAATTTAAGACAGTGCAGAACCTCTGCAGCATTCAGCACATGATTTGAGGCTCTGTCGTTTTCACTCATGTGAAAGCCTCATCCAGAATCTCTCCAAGGAGGCCCCCTTTGTTGTCAGGTCTTGGAAGTAGGAGGCTGTGTAGAATTGTCCAGCCCTGGACACGTGTGGAGCACTAGGAATAGTGACACGAGAAGAGCAGGTGTAATCCAGTCTGTCCTGAGCAAAATGGAATCTTGCCATTGCTTTACTCAGAAGCCTAGGTTGCCTTACATCCCCCAAGGATCTCTTTCATCTTAATGATTTCTTCACAGAAAATTCCAGGCAGTATCATTTATGGTCACACTAGATCTTTGTTGTTGTCATTGACCTCTCCCACCTGGTCCATTTGAAGTGGAACTAGATGATTCTTGTCTCTCTGTCGCATGGCCTCTAAACATCCGGCCTGAGACCCTCACCCTTATTCCATGCTCATTGGCTTTGTTCCAGTCTAACAAACTTGCCACAATTCTTCTCACCTCTCTGTCCGCTTGCATTCTTGATGAACCTAAAGTGACCTGAAATCACCCAGTTAAAAAACAACAACAATATGAGTGTATGGGTTGGAAATCATCCCAACGTGTCACTCTGATGAGACCGTTTATTGAGCATTTTCTGTGTGCCAGCCACAGTGCCCAGCATAATAACAAGCCCTTACATACATTATTTTTATTTAGTTTTTGCAAGCATATTTACAGGTAATATGCCTATTTCATAGATAGAATAGTGAGCTTAGAAAACATACACAACTTTTGCAGTCTTGCAGACAATAAAATGATCAAGTCCATTAAGCCAGGCACAGCTGACCTTGAATGAAGTCTGCTTCCCTAACCACCACAATCCGTTGCTTCCTCTTTAAGACAAAATCTTGTGTTTGCTCTGCCGGGAAAGATTTTCAGGGAATAAACACTTCACAGAAAAAAGCTTTTTATTTGACAGCATCTAACCTTGCTTAGCCTTTTGAAATTATAACACTTCAGAGATATCAGGCTTGGCAATTTTTCTGTCCTTCATTGTTCCCACTGTACCCAGTTTTTATCGATGATGCTTGAGCATCTTCTTCCAGTTTCCAGAGTGCTGGCTCAAGTGGCTTCATTTTATTCTCTTGAAAATGAGTAGGTGAACTAGGCAAGGATTGAACTAAGGCAAGGATGGGGAGAACCAATGTGGAGGGGTTAAATGTGTTGGACAGTGTCTTGCATCTGTGCCTAAAATTGCCGTTGGCTGATTCTTAGTTCAAGGACTCATGTGGGAGTGCACTATCTGTCTATCTGTCTGTCGTCTATCATCTCTCATCTATCTGTCTAATCTGCCCCTACCTACTCTCTCTCTCTCTATTTATCATCTATCCATCCATCCATCTGGACAGTGATTAAAAAGGAAAAGAAAACTATTGATCCGACTCTTTTAAAAATCAGTTCAAAGGGCCCCTCCTTGGGAAGACTTCATACTGAAGGTGTGCATGGGAAGATTTCCCCTTGTATCACCATCCCACATAATGGACCTGAGTTTGAGTTTGGGCCGAGCCCCTCATTAGCCCAGTTAATTCAAGGGATTTAGTGAATTACTCTGAACTCTCTTTCTTCTCATTACATTAATATGATAATAGTTCTTACCTGATAGAGTTTTTAGATGGATTTAAAGATTCAAAGCCTATAATGCATTTAGCCCAATGCTTGGCACACAATGAGTACACATAGATTAGATGTTTTCCTTTTTGTTTTTTTATTGTTATTGAAAAGCAAGAAAGATATAAAAACATGTTGCTGTAGAACACCTTGTCTCATTATACAAAGCTGCAGGTGTGATAACAAAGAAGAGGAAAGGGACATAAGTAATGGTGTTTGGCGTGTTTACCTGGGCCTTCATTTCTGATAATGTGCCACATTAATTGGTAAAAGAAAACTGCCTTGCGTTGTAAGTTCTCTAGAATGAAAAACTGAGTTGAGGTCAGGTGTCATGTATCCTCAGGACATAGCTCAGTGCTTGGTAATAGTGAGGGTTAAAAAAGTGGGGGGGCCTTGAATTATGCATAAAGGAATAGTTTATTAAATTAAATTCTTATTTGTTTTTGTAACCCTGTTATCTTGCAGTGTGCCTGCCACAAAGTAAGTCCTCAATTAGGTTTCTGGTGAAGTGAATTGGTCTTCTTTATAACAAATAGCATATTCTAGACATTGAATTGCATTTGATTAAAACTCCTTTGGAGGCATGACTATGCCTTCGCACAGATAGTGGGAGATTATAAGATTATTTTGCCACAGTTCTCCCAGATCCATTATGTCCCTCTTTTTTAGGGTTTTGGTCCATTCATTGTATTTTTTTTTTTAAGAGTTATTGTGTTTCAGATTATTACCCCCAGGCTACTATGAAGAGACAACTATGTAGTGACAGCTAATAGATACAACAGAATGAGTACTTTTTAAGCTGTATGCTATTCTTTCCTGTAATGTGTAATGATGGCTTATACAGACTGCATAATAAATGAGGCACAGGCAGAGCAATAATTACTAAAAATAACTGTCAAAAGGCATAGAGGAGTAAGAGAGAATCATCTTGTGAATATTAAGGAGGGGTATTAACTTTTTACTATATATAGATCAGTGATTACCTGTTTTTAAAAATTGTCTGTGACCGAACATCCAGCAGTGAGTGAAGAGTTCTTTTTTTCTTTTTTTTTAAAACAGTGGCCAAACCTTATCCCATAGCATTGCCCACAATTAATGTTAATAATCCAAATGGGGCATTGTAATAGAATGTACCACCAAGAATGTACAAAGTCGTTGTATTAAACTCTTCCCCTACCCTGTCTGAATAATATTTTTTTTAATCATACAAAGGTTTCTTACTTTTTTATTTTATACGATCTCCATATTTTAGTTAACATATATGGGAGGCTGTGAATTTGTTGACTTTAATCATTTTCATTCTCTAAAGATGAAATCTTCTCTAATAGTGCCGAATGGAACTCTTTTGTTTTTTGAAGATTTATGTATGCCTAAGAGTGGGCATTAAAATCTCAGTCTTTTATACTAGTTTATAAAATATTTAGCTAGGATACTAAATACCATGCAAATCGACATATTTACAAAATACACATATATCTGGGTTTTGTTGTGTCTGGTTATGTGGGACATATGATAGTGCTTTTCTCTAGATCTGATACTAAATTGAGAGTAACAGGGCCTGAAAGGCCAAGTAGCTTAGAAAATCCAACCATACTGAAATGCAAAAGTTATGTTGTAAAATTTCCGCTATTAAATAAAATGGAATTCCTACTATTTCCTTTATATTCAATACCATACTAGTAATTTGTGGTTACATTTTTCAAAATTCAAAATGTAATTAATCACACACTGTTTTTCCTGTCCCAGAAGTGTTTTTCTCATGCTGTGTAACTGTAATCATTGTGAAAGTCTCGGGCTATCTCTCTCCTGCAGTACAACATGAAAGGGGCTGCACGTGGTGAGAAAAAGGATGGGGGAATGAAAAAGGAACCATAGCGATTTTCTACCTAATTTTTAAAAACAGACAATTCTTTGAGAACATTAGGTATTATGGTATCAAGAGAACAGCAAATTAGTTTTGTGTTTAAGTCAGAACACCAGACTTGACATCTTTAACATGTGATGAGTTAGTTTCTTCATTTTGCTGTCAAAAACCAACCTCTGTGCCCCAGAGCCAAAATATGCAACGCAAAGAGTTTGGGTGTAAAGAGGAATGATGGCTTTATTGCTTTGTGGGGCCAAGGAAGTTGCAGCAGGCTCAGGCTTTCAAAACCTCCAAGTTTCCCCACTCCCCCTGGAAGTGGCTGGGGAACTTTAGAGGGAAATACAGGATCCAGCCGGTTTTGACAGGAATTGTGTCTGTGCTGTCAGCCTGGTTTGTCCTGTGTTTGGGGTGGTACCAGCTTCTGAAACAAAAGGCTAAGAAGGGAGGAGGGGAGGTTTGCAGAAGAGAGGAAAATGGTTACTTAGTTTAAAATTGAGCTTGGCAGAAGAATTAGTGCAGGTCATTTTTATTCTTATTCAACTTTATGCTTTTTAGGAGATTTCAGTTGCACTTCTGATGCCACCCAAATATTGTCACCATCCACTACCATTGCCCCATGTTATCCTTTTCATTGGCTGTACTTCACTGGTCTTGTACTTGAAAAGTCTCGGGTCAAATACCCTTTATTCTTTAAGAAAAAAAGAAATAAGAAATTTCAGTTTATGATATTCTGGAGCCTGCTGGTGTGAATTTCTCAAAGATTTAGGAGTTTGGGGAAATCATGAAGAGGAATTTTCAGGAAACAAACAGCCACTTCTTACATAAGGAACCTCCTGTATGCAAAATGCGTAATCAAAAACAAAGAAAAAATGAAAGGGATGGAGCTGGGGGAGAGAAGGGAAGGGAAGGGTTAAAGAGAGTAGGGAAAGGAAGAGGGGAATAACTAAAAAGAGCAAGGACACGGGCCTGAAATCTGTGATAGCACTTTATAACAGAATCCCCAAAAAAGCGCGCAGGTATTTATAAAACCGCAAGGGTGAGAATTGCAACAAGAAGCAAAATACTTAGATTAGTCATTTGCAGCAAAGTTGGGTAGAGAGTGCAAAGAGCAATGAGTTCTTTAAAATGTTAAGGATGTGGAGGACCATTTAGAAATTATTCATTTCACTGTCTTTAGTATGTTGTACCTTTGGGCACCTGGGTGGCTCAATCATTAAGCATTTGCCTTGGGCTCAGGTCATAACCCTAGGGTCCTGGAATCAAGGCCTATCTTGGGCTCCCTGCTCAGTGGGGACCCTGCTTCTCCCTCTCCCACTCCCCCTGCTTGTGTTCCCTCTCTCCCTGTGTCTCTCTCTGTCAAATAAATAAACAAAATCCTTAAAAAATAATAATAATAAAATTTGTACCTTCAAATACTTTTTGTATTGAAAACTATTAATGGATACCCAGGATAACTAGGACTAATACCTGCTGACAGATATTACAGTATTCCATAATTGATCTTAAATATTTATCATTTTAAAGGTGAAACTTTCCTAAGAAGTCCTAGCCCTGGGAAA
This sequence comes from Mustela nigripes, assembly GCF_022355385.1. Classification (NCBI taxonomy): domain Eukaryota; kingdom Metazoa; phylum Chordata; class Mammalia; order Carnivora; family Mustelidae; genus Mustela; species Mustela nigripes. Next base: position 83,826,775 of record NC_081568.1, on the reverse strand, counting down.
AATAAGGAAGGTAACACCCCATTCCCTCCTAAACTTGAGTATGGAAGAAATAGGATTAAAAAAAAATAATGTCATTAGATGGTTTGAAGGGGCCATCTTTTTTTTTTTTTAAGATTTTATTTATTCATTTTAAAGATTTTACTTATTTATTTGTCACAGAGAGATATCACAAGGATGCAGAGAGGCAGGCAGAGAGAGAGAGGGAGAAGCAGGCTTCCCGCCAAACAGAGAGCCCGATGCGGGGCTCAATCCCAGGACCCTGAGATCATGACCTGAGTTGAAAGCAGAGGCTCAACCCACTGAGCCACCCAGGCGCCCCAAGGATTTTATTTATTTATTTATTTTAAGTAATGTCTATACCCAGCTTGGGCTTGAACTCATGAACCCGAAATCAGGAATCGCAATCTCCACGGACTGAGCCAGCCAGGCACTGCTTGAAATGGCCATCTTTTACTCAGAGAGGAGTGTTTAAAAAAAGCAAACCAAAAACTCCCACTATGATTATGGATTTTTCCACATTGATTTATAACTTGGTCAACTTAGCTTTATGTTTTTTGAGGCTATGTTAGTAGATACTTCACATTTAGAATTTTTATATCTTTCTGGGAAAATTGAATTTTATCATTATGAATTTAATCTGTTTATTCCTAGTAAAAATTATTTTTGTTATTAATGCAGTCAGCACTTTTTTCAATTAGGTTTTTATGTTATATATAACATAATATGCATTTCTATATTTTTAACTATTTTATACTTTTGTATTTTAGCTAGGGCTCTTTAAAGAGCATGTAATTTTGGATTTTTTGCTTGTTTTTTCCCAGTGTGCCAATTTTATCATTTAACTAATGTATTTAATTTAATTTAATGTAATTTGATGAAACATAATGTAATTACTAATATTTGAATTTATATCTATTACCTCATTATATATTTTCTGTTTGCCCCAAGAGTTCTATATTAGTTTTTTTTCCTTCTCTTCCCTTAATTTCTTCGGATTAATAGGAATTTTTATTATTATCATTTTTAAAGATCTATTTATTGGGCATCTGGGTGGCTCAGTCAGTTAGGCATCTGCCTTCAGCTTACATCATGATCCCAGGTTCTGGGATCAAGTCCCACATCGGGCTCTCTGCTGAGTGGGAATCTGCTTCTCCCTCTCTCCCTGCCCCTGTCCATGCTCTCTCATACTTTCTCAAATAAATAGATAAAATCTTTAAAAAAATAAAAATAAATAGGTTTAGTTATTTACTTTAGAGAGAGAGTGTATGAATGGGGAGAGGGTAGAGGAGTAAGGGGAGAGGTAGACCAGCAGACTCCCCACTGAGTGGGGGAAACCCCAACATGGAGCTCCATCCCAGGACCCCGAACATGACCTCAGCCAAAATCAAGAGTTGGATCCAACTGACTGATCCACCCAGGCATTTCAGTAGGAAATTTTTACAATCATTTAATTGCTTCCCTCTGTAAATTTAGCAGTTATAAAGTCTTTATTCTATTCTTTTCATGCTAATCTGGTCATTGTAACATAGTCTAGAGTTCTCAAAGCCTGATTTTAATCCACCTATCTTCCTCCTAGTCCTTAAAACGTTATGTATCCCTTTGGGATTCTAGAACTGTGTGCTTTTATTTTTGTGAATAATTTTGTGAAAAATGTTTTTTTCTATTCTTTTTTTTTTTTTTTAAATTACTGTGTTTAGAACTATTATCCCTGGGCTATTATGAAAAGACAAACTATGTAGTGATAGCTAATAGATATAACAGAATAGGTACTTCTTAAGCCATGTGCTGTTCTTTCTTGTAATGTGTAATGATGGCTCACACAGACTCCATAAATATTCCCAAGAAATATTCAAATTTTAAAGTTAGTCTGTGCTCATTTAGATTTGCCCAGATTTTTTTTTTAGATTTATTTAATTAATTAATTTATTTGACACAGAGAGAGAGAGAGAGAGAGATCACAAGTAGGCAGAGAGAGAGGGGCTCCCCACCAAGCAGAGAGCCCGATGCTGGGCTCAATCCCAGGACCCTGAGATCATGACCCCAGCTGAAGGCAGAGTCTTAACCCACTGAGCCACGCAGGTGCCCCTAGATTTGCCCAGATTTTTGTCACTTTCCTGTTCCTTATTTCTCCTTTGTATCATTTTCTTTCTGCCCAAAGAATACTCTTTAGAATTTTCATTAAGGTCCATCTGAAATGTCTTTATTTTACCTTCATTCTTAAAGGATATTTTTAGTAGATACTGGATTCTCATTTGGCAGTTACTTTCTTTTGACAGACTGAAAGTATCATTCCACTCTCTTCTGTAGTCTGGCTATCTATTCTGCTCTGATAGCTCTTAAGATTTTCCCTTTGTCTTTGATTCCTGCTGGTACTTAATGGACTTCTTGAATACATGGATTGGCATGCTTCATCAATTCCAGGAAAAATTTAGCCATTATGTCTTTAAACACTGCCTCTGTCCCCTTCTGTCTCTTGGATCTCTCTGTGGCTCCACTGAACATACACCAGACTTAAATGCAGAATCCTCAATATCTTCTCCTCCATCTTATATCATTTTCCATGTCTTGATCTCTCCATGGTTGACCTGTCTTTCATTCACTGATTCTTCTATTGCTCCTAGACTGCCAGTGAATTCATCTATTGATTTCTTAATTTGGGTTGTTGTTCATTCTCAGTTCTATAATGTCTTTTCTATGTTACTCTTTATATTATAAGGTTGCCTTTCAAAAATTCAAGCTCAATTTTTATCTCCTAGTTGTTTTATGGGACCTTACTGGTGATTACAGTAGTTGACGACTTTGCTTCTGTTGTCTCTTGGTTCTGTTGGTTTCTCACAAATGCAGTCTTTTTTCCTCATGTCACCTTTGAATGTGTGCTGAGCATAGTATTTCAATAATTGTTAGTAGAAATCATTTGAGCGTTCCACGTCAATTTTCTTTTGCTTTTCCCAGTCTTCCGTGAGTAATAGCAGTCTGGGATTTACCTTAATGTAAGTTTGGAGTTTGAGATTTTCTGGGTTCTGTAGATGACTCACAGCCAGCCGGGAGTCTTTATGAATATTCATTACCTTTACTTCATCTTTTCTTTAAAAGAAAAGCAGCACTCCAAGGTGCCAGGCCAAAGCAAGGACGGTTTACCCAGATCCCAGCTTTTTCCTCTCTAGTCTGATTAGTCTATCAAAAACTCACTTCAGACTCTTGACCAACTTTTCTGGATTAGCAAATACCATCAAACCAGCCCTTGACTGCTCTGTGTTCTTGACTCTGGGTTTCTATTTCTCCCCAAATCTCAGCCCAGGAATTCTTTACAATTCTTGTTTGTTCTTTAGTGCTTTTTAAAACTTGGAATTTTTTCCCCAGACTTTTAAGTTGTCTTTATTGATTGAGGGCTGGTAAGAATTATCTGGTCTGCCATTAATTAATGAGAATCGCCAATGTATTTAAGCATTTACTGTTTTTTCTACTGTTAATTTCTTTGTAACTAGAACAGGGATTACCTACTTCTTCAGACTGTTCCAAGTAAATTGATGATGCATGCAGAGCCCTGAGAATAGTATCTGGTCTTAGTGAATGTTCAGTGTTTATAAATACAGATATTGTTTTTTTTCTAAAATTATTGCTTTTTGTTAAAAATACTTCCTAAAAAATGGGGTTGCTTGAGTGCCTCAGTTGGTTAGGCATCCAACTCTTGATGTCAGCTTAGGTCTTGATCTCAGGGTCATGAAATTGAGCCCCCCAACCCCTTGGGCCCCCCCTGTGGGGAGTCTGCTTCAGATTCTCTCTCTCCCTGTCCCTCAGCCCCTCCACCCATTTGTGTGCTCTCTTTCTCTCAAATAAATAAATCTTTAAAATGGTGACCAAAAAAAAAAATGTTCACACTTGCAAAAAGGTTTAATTTGTGAACTATCAAAAAAGTTAAATGTTAAGTAATTTTGTATTAGTATAATAAAGGTATGCTAATTTTATAGTCCTTAAAAGTGAAAACAAATCTGAGTCAACTGCATTCTATCATTCCTGGCTAGAAATATTTTAAATATAAAATGTCACACATTTATACAATATATTATCAATATTCAGGATGGTATGGTTTCTTTTTGGAGCTGTCCACTTTTGATAGTTCCCTATACTTCATTTTCCTGCCCTCCTTGTACACATATTTCTGATATGTGTTTACGGGTTTATGATCTCAGCATAATAAAGAGCATTTATTTCAACATTCAGAATTCTCAGAAAGGTTACTGCTTAAGCTTTTATTTGAGAAAGAAAATGGGAAGTGTCTATGTTTGAAGCTGAAATGTGTGCCCTTCCATTTTTGCTTTTCAACATTCATAGACGTTGCCATTATTTCCGTCAGAGTGGAAGGGGTGGGTGCTAGGTGCTGTGTGGTTATGGTGTCTAAATTAAGATGGATGAGAGAGCAACCAAGTGAAACATCCAATTCCTAGTTTTAAAATGTCTCCTCCCCCCTCCACTAACTGGTATCGGCAAAGCAATTTTATGATGCAAGAAAGCCACACAAAGAAATGTGCGTGAAGCCTGTGTAAGCATTATTAGTGGAAAGACTTTTAAATGTTACCTATCCTGCATATTCCTACTGTTACCACTGATTCATATGCTTTCACAAGGGACTATATACAAAATATGATCTTTTTCATGCCAAATTAAAAAGAAAGAGAAACAAGACTGTAAAATGATGGATAAAAAGGCAAATAAGCTTGTCATTTAACAGATGCAGAAACTGAGACCTAGGGTACATAAATTGCTTTATCACAAATAAACCTGACCAGGGCACCTGGGTGGGTCAGTGGGTTAAGCCGCTGCCTTCGGCTCAGGTCATGATCTCAGGGTCCTGGGATCGAGTCCCACATCGGGCTCTCTGCTCAGCAGGGAGCCTGCTTCCTCCTCTCCTCTCTCTGCCTGCCTCTCTGCCTACTTGTGATTTCTCTCTGTCAAATAAATAAATAAATAATCTTAAAAAAAAAAAATAAAAATAAACCTGACCAGATCCCTTCCCAGGGCTGAGAGCAAACCCAGTGGGAATCTTGATCCTATGGACTTTCTAGTTATTTCCTGGAGTAGCTGCAAATCATGACTTCTGCAGATAAGTGTGGAGTGTAGCCAAAAAGGTCAGCCCAGAACAGGAGGAGAGTTTCAGACACAGGGCTAATAGTAGATACAGAGTTGAAGAGCTGAGACAAAGCCAAAGATCAGATCAGAGAGGATTTGAATCAGAAAACAACATTCCAAGTGAAAACATGACATACACTTTTTAAAATCTAAATTATGGATAAAGCAAGGTTCCTTGTAGAATGTTCTAAATGGCATAAAGTCTGTACAACTAGCTTAAAGTTGTATGTCTGGAAAAGATCTCTTTATGAACACCTTAAAGTCTATCATTTCATAAGAATTTACTGTGTTACACACTATAATTTACATTCATTGTTTTATTTAATTTTCTAAAATACTCATGAGGTCAGTGATAGTACTATTCCACTTTTATCTAAGAGGAAACCGAGGCTTAATAAAATTAAGTTTCCCTCATTTCCCACAACATCTGTCTCTAAACTGTCTTTATTGTCACTAGTATGTCACCCTGCTTCCGTGTTCCTTAACATTTGTTTCTCCTGCCTAATTGAAAAGTCCAGGAAGGAAAAAAACCATGCCTTTTATTCAGTACTGAGTCTTCATTTCTAAGCATAGTACCCAATGCAAAAGAACTACTTGTTGAATAAACTAATAAAGGAGTAACTGCATAGAATATACAATTTTGGCCTAACTCCTGTAGACCAGCAATCATCAGTCATGGTCCTGTTGTCTTTTCCATCAAGCCCATGTTCTCAGAATCCCTATGAAATATATTTTATATATTTTTTATATATTTATATATAAATATACTTCTATATATCCCTATAACTGATCCAGAAATCTGCATCAAGATATAAAATAATAGTAGTACCTTGCATTTGCATAATGTAATTAAGTTTTCAGAGCTGTATCCCATCACATCTATCATTTTATGTTTCTCTTCAGCAAAGCCTTGATGCATTTTTAATTCTTTGCACCATAATAATATATAGCTGTATACCATTAACATATTGGTATTGAAGTAGAGAACTACAACCTTCATTTGTATGGCACTATACAAACTACTTTCACATACATTATCTTAATGAACCTCACAACAACTCTGAAAGGAGATAAAGCAAGTATTATAATCTTTATTTTACAGACCAGGAAATGGGGTCTCATGGTAATTGGCTTATTTCTGAAGGTCACCCAGCTAAGTAGGTGGCAAGCTCAAACTAGATTTCTACGATTTTTTACTTCTAAGTGAAATAAGCCCATTACAAAGGATTGTATATTGTGTTTTTCACTTCTTGACACTTTGCTGTACATACAGTGCATACCTGTTGGTTTTAGGTATTTTATTTGACTTTTCTTTTTTGATAGCTACTATATTTGTTGGAAGAGTTGATAAAATCGTGTGTCACCACAGAATGTATATATCTTTGTAATATTATAAAGCAGTGGCAATATCTTTGGAAAATTTTTTAGGGGGGCACCTGGTTGGCTCAGTTGGTTAAGCATTTAACTCTTGATTTTGCCCAGGTCATGATCTTAGGGTTGTGCGTTGGAGCTCAGCATTGAGGTCCCTGCTCAGTGAGGAGTCTACTTCTCCCTCTCGTTTTGCCCCTCCCCCTGCTTGGGCTCTCACTCTCTTCCTCAAAATATATGAGTAAATCTTAAAAAAAAAAAATACAAATAGAACAAGAAAAGAGAGATTAACTTTTTTCCTCTGATTTAGATAGATTTCAGAATAAGGAATTAATATGTGACTTGCTCTATTATTAGTAGGCTAGACCACAGAAACTATTTAACTGCATTTTTTACATAATTTAAAGGGCATACTATATACATTAGTATATATGTGTATATTTATTTATTTATTTTTATTTTTTTTATAAAGATTATATATGTGTATATTTAAATAGAGATGCTTATATAGACCCATGTGCATATGCATAGAAATAATTACATGTATGTAATTTTAGGCTTGGGTGCATATACAAATAATTATAGATGTTTACATAAACATTTTAAGGGAACATGTGCATGTATATTTCCTTTTTTGTATACAATTAAATTTTTTCCAGTTTTATTTGAAATATAATTGACATATTACATTGTATTAGTTTTACATGTACAACATAATGGTTTGATATATGTATATATAGCAAAATGATTAACACAATGACTTAGTTAACATTTGTCACCATATATAGTGACAGTTTTTCTTTTTTCTTTTTTTTTAAAAGATTATTTATTTATTTATTTGAGAGAGAGAGTGAGAGAGAGAGAGCATGAGAGGGGAGAAGGTCAGAGGGAGAAGCAGACTCCCCACGGAGCCGGGAGCCCTATGCGGGACTCAATCCTGGGACTCCAGGATCATGACCCCAGCCGAAGGCAGTCACCCAACCAACTGAGCTACCCAGGCGCCCCAGTGACAGTTTTTCTTGATGAAAACTTAAGATCTACTCTCTTAGCAACTATCAAATATATAATACAGTATTGGTAACTATAGTCATCATGTTGTGCATTATAGCCCTAGAACTTTATTGTCTTATACCTGGAAATTTGTACCTTTTGACTACCTTGATCCATTTCCTTTATCCTCCAGTCTGCACCACTGCCAAACACAAATCTGATATGTTTCTCTGAGTTTGTTTTTTTTAGATTCCACAATTAAGTGAGATCATACAGTATTTGTGTTTCTCTGACTTATTTACTTGTGTGTGTATCTCTTCATACACAAATACATGTAAGTTCATATAGTAATTGCATAATGTACACCCCTAACATTCTCAGCCAATGTCTGAGATCTTCTCAATTCCCCTAATGTAATGAAGTTTTCTTACCACAGTTATAAAATGTCATTTATTTTTTAAAAGATTTTATTTATTTATTTGACAGAAATCACAAGTAGGCAGAGGCAGGCAGAGAGAAAGGAGGAAGCAGGCTCCCCGCAGAGCAGAGAGCCCGATGCAGGGCTTGATCCCAGGACTTTGGGATCATGACCTGAGCTGAAGGCAGAGGCTTTAACCCACTGAGTCATGGAGGTGCCCTATAAAATATCATTTAAACATAAGACATCTCCACAAATCTAAACTGTGTATATGATTTATTTAATAGATCTTACTTGCTGCTACAGTTAACTTCTTGATTTTTTTCAAGAACTCTTTTTTAGATACAAAGATCGTTCTCAGGTCTTTCCATGCCCACACCAGGGCCAATCACTAGCTATCTCAGAGGGATGATTTTCACCAGGAAGCAAAATGCGCTATTGGTGAGGTGGTGATGGTGCTTTACTTTAAGGAAAGTCAAAGTACGTGCTTCAGCTGCATGTATACTTTAGGAAAGTCACTGCATTTCTAAAGAGTAAGGCTGCTTTTGGAAGTGGGCAGTTGCCTAGCCTCACTCACCAGCAGTAACCTAGGCTACACATTGGTTTCAGAGTACCCACAGTTCAAACCTAGGAGTCCACAGGATTATACAATGGCCTCATGGTGTGAACCTTTGAGGTCACTCACAAATGTTTTTCTTGATTAAGAAGCAATTCATTGTATTTTGGAACACTGATTTACTAACATCTTTCAGGAAAAGGAAATACGTCAGTCATAAGCAGTGTTTCAGTTTCCGGAATATTGAAGTGTGTGGGGGTCATATTAGAGTGGAAGAAACAGAGGTTAAAATAGTTGATGAAAAATAACAGGTTTAAAGAGGTGTTTACTCTGTAGATTGATGATTAAACTAATCATAATTAAACTATAAATGTTGGTAATTGTAATTCCAACGTGTTCCTCCTCCCACCTGACTAGCTGTCAGTTAAGTTGTGAAGTGTGTTGCACGTCAGAATCACCTGGGAGCTTGCTAAAAACAGAATTTCCAAGTTCTCACTTCAGAGTTAATTCAGAATGAATAGAAATGGAGCTTAACTTTGGTAGCTTTTAACTGACTGCTAAGGTGATGCTAAATCTCTTCAAAGTTTGAGAGTCAATGTCTGAAACTCACTGTTGAGAGAAGTGTGGATCTTTCTTTGGCCCACTTTCCTTTTTTAAATTTTACTTTTATTTTCATTTGTCTTTTTTTTTTTTTTAAGTTGATACTGTGCTTCTATTGTCGCTTGAACCTTAGTTTGTTAGAATTTCATCATGTGTATCCAAATGTGTATAATATTTTTATACTCAATAATTTAACACTTCCAAGAATATCTCCTAAGAAAATCTTTTAGAAAGTAACTAAATATTTGTTGGGAGTATATAATATAAATTTAAATCTCCCTTCTTTCTGACTTTTACTCTTAGGAGAAAGTACTCAGAAATCATACCCAGCTGGGGCGCCGGGGTGGTTCAGTCAGTTAAGCGTCTGTCTGCAGCTCAGGTCATGATCCCAGGGTCCTGGGATCAAGCCCCACATCAGGCTCCCTTCTCAGAGAGTAGCCTGCTTCTCCTTTTCCCTCTGTTTGCTGCTCCCCCTCTTCCTCTGCTTGTGCGCTCTCTCTCTCTCTCTCTCTCTCTTTTTGTCAAACAAATAAAATCTTTTAAAAAGTTATTCCCAGCTAAAGCCTTTTTGTAACTGATTTTCCTCAGACTGGTCAATGTTTAGCCTACATCAAAACAGCCCTAGTTCTGTGGAAACATCAATTCAGATCATGGCTTCTTTCCCACCTCTTGTTTCAATTCCTTTTTGCTAGGAAGACTCTTTACTTGCTATTTTGAACCTTATTTATGTAGCAAACATTGACTCACCAAATTCAGTGTCACAAACCCAATGTTACATATCACATCAGCAGTCTTAGTCAAACATTTGGGGAGAATGCATGATGGAAAATGTGTATGTCTATCAAATTTGGAGTGGGATATGTCACCAGGGAGGATGTACCAATGCTAGCAAAACTGGTGGCTGCACATTGCATTTCTGTGAAGAATGGCATTGTTAAAAGTTGAATGAGAGAATCTCATGGGTGAGGGGAGAGGACCCTATCACTCTACCACAATTTGGCAGTAATCCAGTATTTCCTAAACTGTGATATTAAGTGGAACAAGGATGGACTTTTTCCTTATAATTACATATTTATTGTAGCATTTAGTAGAAAAATACTACTAACACACCAGAACTTTGGTCTTAGAAGTATGTCTGCTTAGACGAAGGCTAAATAGATAGACTTTAAGGAAGAAATAAGGTGATTCAAAGAAAAATTAAATAATATTATTGGTAGCATGTAACTATAGTGAAAATTGTGAGAGTCATATGAAAATGTCTGACATTTGGGAAGCAGTGTTTTTATCAATATTGGCTATACATCCGTCATGGACATCCAGCATCCATGGGAGCACGTGTTCATTTCTGTCCTTCCTGGGACTTTACAGCTTGGCCGCACATACCAGGCACTCAGAACAATTCCTGGCACTTAGGATTAATTACTGTGTATTAAATCGTAGTGTCTGTTTAAACTGTTCAACTTCCTGTATAAAAAAATGTTCACACGTCCTCAAAGAAAAATATGTTCACATGTCCTAGGAAGACAACACAAAGACAAACACACATAAGCTTTAGGAGCAGAAAGAACCCTGGACTGACTGTCATTCTCTGGGTTGACTATAAGCTTCTCAGTGTCTGTGTTTCGCCTTCTGACAGATGGAGGTAATAGGTAGATTGTCATTTTTAGGATAAATGGCAGAGTTTACATTAATTTCTAGTTATACTGTATGGTGCATTCTGGGTATTCAATACTATAACTGTTTGTTTGTTTTTTTGTTTGTTTTAAAAAAATGTTAAGAAAGAGAATTTTGAGTATTTATGACAGAGGATGTTAACAGACAGGTGTCATTGGGAAGAGGCACAATACAGAGGATGAGATCATGAATAGAATACCTCAGCCAGAATTCCCATCCCCATCCTTACCAGTGCCGACTGCAACGAGTTTCTGGTCAATTCTTTGTTAGAATGTACTAACTGGCCTTGAACCCATTCCTGATACTCAAGATTTAAGGAAAACAACAAGAGCCATCATCCCTTTTGAGCCTTTCTTTAGTCAGGTAGCTAAAGTGATTCATTTCTGCAAAAAATATTTCCTTATTAACACATTTTAAGACTTTTCTCTCCATTCTCTTTGTCACAGCTGCATGATACTCCACTGTACAGCTATTCCATTGTAGATACTGACATTTAAATTGTTCCCAGTCTCTTGCTGCTACAAACAATGCTATAGTGACTAGCCTTACACAAAAGTCTTTCACACCTGTGCAACTCTACCCGTAGTAGAAATTCCTAGAAGTAAAATGTCTAAGTCAAAGGGTGCATGCGTTTCCAGTTGTTAATTATGTTGCCACATAGCTGTACAGGAAGACTGTGCTAGTTTATTCTTCTACTACAGTATAGGAGAGATTCCCCACATCCATGCCAAAATGGCACTTTAAAAAGAAATTCTTTTTCTGGTATATAAACAAAAGAATTATAGCTTTAAATTGCAAGTCTTTAGTTATGCATAAGATTGAACTGCTCTCTTCTTATGCTTTGTGTTAAACTAAATGACCAGCCTCCCAGCCACATTTATCCTGAAGATAGATGGTCAGAGTATTTCTGCCCTATGGACCTTAGATTTCACTAAACCCAACTCTAACTTTGCAGGTCTGAAAGTTGAAGCCCAAAGTGGAGAGAGTTTTGCCAAGTCACAGAGCACCTCAAGCATATCTTTTACTTAACAAGTGACCATTTACTGTCTCTAAGTTAAGTGCTCTTCGAATTCCCTCTGGCTCTATTTAATAATCTACTCCTTAAGGTGCAGAAAAGATAAAGACTGTATTGGAACTCTGGGGTTCAAACTCAGCTTGAGGAAGATAAGTTTTTCCACACATTCATAATGGGCTTGTCTGATTCAAAAGGCATTTCAAGGAATCAAGTAATCAGAGGATAATTGTCCTTAAGAGCAAGGAATAATCTCCCTTGAAGCACCAATGAGCAGATTCTGGAGAGATTCCGCTCATGCATCCTGGCTATAGCAGATGACGAGATAAAATTATCCTGGTTGATTTGTGTGCAGATGTTTGCCTGTACCTTGTTATTCACACTCTGCTATGCTGTGAGTGCTATTTTTCTCTCTCTGGCTTCATCCAGTACATGCTGGATCCATCAGAAAAGTGAACAAACACAGCTCTGTTGGGCCTCAGACTGCCTTTACACACAGCCATGCTGCAGCATTTTGCTTCTGAGAAGCTTCCTAACTCCACCTCGGATCCTTTCTTCAAAGTCAGAATAATCAGCCTTATCAACTACAAAAATTACTGACAGCTGAAGATCTGTACAAGTTAAGGAAGCAATACCTGTCAGACTTCACTGTTGAGTAATGGTCATGCTGATTATCAAAGAGGATTCATTGATTTTCCATGGAAAAGTGGAGAAGTTGATTGATTTTTAATAGACAATTTAGTCTTGCAGGAAAGTGGATACCCGCCTCACCCTACCCTCATTCCCCCTGGTTAGTTTTCTTCTTACGTTGCCCCACCTCTGATGTTGGAGATCCCTCTTCCTCTTTAGCACCAAAGGCCCCAGTAGGGGAAGGCAAGGAGACAAAGGGAGAACACAACACTATCTCTTCCAGAGAGAAGAAAGTATGAGAGATCTGGATTTTATCACTAGAACTACCATTAACTAGGTAGCTCTGAGACTTGAATCAAGTCAAAACATGCTCTTTTATCTCTGAACTCCTTTACTCTTGAAATTCTGAGACTGGCTCTTTTTAATGCCTTGTGAAATTCCCATTTTGTTGTAAACAAATAACATCCATTCAAATTTTTTCAAGTGTATTTGTCAGGAGTTGTTCTTTTGCAAGTGATATCAAACTGATGTAAGCAGGAAGGGTAACTTATTATGCCATGTAAATAGAAAGTCTAGAATAGAACTATACTCAAGCATGTTTGGATTGTCAGTGTTCTTTCTTGCTGACTCTCAATCTCTTACCTTTGGGTTCTCTTGTCCTATTAGCTCTTCTTTAATTTTGCCTGGTAGCCACTACCAGATGTAGACCAACATTCCATCAACTTGAGCAAAATAATTCCATGAAAAGTTCTGGAATTGAGGGGCGCCTGGGTAGTTCAGTGGGTTAAAGCCTGAGCCTTTGGCTCAGGTCATGATCCCAGAGTCCTGGGATCAAGCCCCACATTGGGCTCTCTGCTCAGCATGGAGCCTGTTTCCTCCTCTCTTTGCCTGCCTCTCTGCCTACTTGTGATCTCTGTCTGTCAAATAAATAAATAAAATCTTTAAAAAAAAAAAAAAGTCCTGGAATTGAGTTTCACCAGACAAAATTGTGTCCATTGTAGAACCAGTTGCCAGAACCAGTTCTGGATCATGTATCAAACTTTTGCCAGGCAAGTAGGAGAGAGGTAAAGGAGGAAGCAGTTAGCTCTACTGAATTCGTATGGGGTGAGAATGGAAGAGGGATGGTTCACTGAAGGAGGGTCTGTTATTGGAAGAATGTAGAGATGATGGAAATATAAGGTGAGGGGGCAATACTTTTCAGTATCATTGAAGCTTAGGCCAACAAAGCTCTCCCACTACTTTTCTCTCTGCTTTCCATCTTACTTGTACTAATTGTGAATGTAAGGAGAAGAAATTTGCATTCCATTCATCTTTAAAATATCCTGCCTCTACCACTCAGCTACAACCCAGTATCTGATGGCAGCGTGATTCATTTATTCTACTGTTCTTGAATCCAAGCCTCCTTTTTCATGTAATCCTAAAATGCCCATTCATCACTATCCAGAATCGTATTACTTCTCTGTATCTTGTGTCCCTCCTTAGAGATTTTTTCATTCATGGCATTGGTCCTTATGATATTTTGATACTAGAGTTCTGGGAAAATGAACTCCTTACTGTAGCCTACAAGGTTCTGCATATTTTCACTCCTAGCAACCACTATTTCCCTCTATCACTTTCCCCCCTTCACAGACATTCCAACCAGTTGAATATGCTCAAATATCAAAGAAGCATCCCTAAATTTCTTCCTGCTAGAATGAAGTAGTTCATAATAGTTCCATGTTCCCACTGAAAATAAGTAGAAAAGCCAAATATTATTACCCAAGTTGTATTTTAAAGCCCTGTGGAGAGCTGCAGAAGCAAGGGAGACCAAATTTTAGAAAAGCGAGAAACTTTGGGAGATGATCTGAAGATCTGAAGTTGCTTTTATTCCCCTTGGAGATTTGCTAATTCTTAGCTCTGGCTGCAGTCTGAGAATTGGGGTTGGTCCTGGCTCAGAACATTTAGTAGTGACATAATAAAGGAAGTTCAAACACACAGATGAATTTCCCTCATAAGACTTGCTAAATTCTAAAATTGTCATTACTCTTCAAATATTACTTCTCTCCAGATTTGCCCATTTTCTTATCCTGGAGATACCATAAGATATATATTAAACTTTCTCACTGTGATTTGCATTTGTCTTAACATCATATACATTTTTTTCAATCTCATTTTGTTCATACTATTGAAAATTTCCTTAGCTCTGTCTTCCAGTTCACTAAATGTTTCTTCATCTGTATTTAACATGATAGTCACCAGCCATTTAATTTTCAACTATAATTATTTTTTTCCTTTCTAAATGTTAAATTACTGTTACACTTATAAAGATTCAATTTTGGTTATTTTAGAAAGTCTATTTGAATGGTTATTTTCATCATTTTGTGTATTTTATAATTAGTGCTTATATTTAAAAATCTCTTTATTTTTTAATATTTTTAACATATATAACTTATATCCTGTACCTGATGTTTTCAATATTTGAATCTTTATAACTCTGATTTTATTGTCTGCTCCTTTTTCCCAGTAAAATTTTCTACCTTAGAACTTTATCTGGGAGAATTTTTTGAGCTCTGTTTTGACAGTAAAAAACCTTCTCCAAAAAGGTTTTCAGTTTGCTTCCTTCTGTTCACTTAGATCACTGGTATTTCATCCAGCATGTTTTCAACTAACATAGGTAGTATACTTTTAGGTCACACACCATCATAAAGGATGGATGACTTGTGGCAATTTCCTTGGTATTCTTCTGGTAGAGTTTGCTGATAATTAGGTTTTTGTTTTGTTAACCCAATTATATGCAGGCTCCTTCATAAAATAAAAGGCCATATTCTTAACCAACTGAGCCACCCAGGCGTCCCGCTAAAAGGCCATATTCTTGATAGACACTAGGGTTTAGTTCCTGTGCCTAGTGTTCAAGAATCATCACATTTTGACTGATGCCCCCAAGATTGAATCATCCTTGGTGCTTGTTTACATTTCTGGAATCCTATTTTTGGTCCATTATTGGTTGTTGCTCTTGTTGTTAACTGTAAATTTAGGTGTTTAGGTAGGCAAAATGTTCAAGAAAACTAGATCAGTGTATGGTTGGAAAAGAAATTCTTTTTAATTCATCTCTATTTCCCAAGCCACACAGCCTTATTCCCACCTCACTTACCTGTCTTCCTACCTTCTTTCTTCATGGTCTTACTCATATAAAAGACTCCTTCTGTAATTACTTTCTTTCTTTTTTTTTTTTTACTTATTATTTGTTAAAGGTTTTTATCTATTTATTTGACAGAGAGCACAAGCAGGGCAGGGTGGGAGAGGGAGAAGCAGGCTCCCTTCTGAGCAGGGAGCCTAATACAGGACTTGATCCCAGGACACTGGCATCATGACCTGTGCCTAAGGCAAATGCTTATCAGACTGAGCCACCGAGGTACCCATCTTTCTCTAATTACTTTCTCACCAATGTAGATAACTTTCAGGATCTCTTCATCCATTACCTTCTCTTATTCTAGAAATCTTTCTACATTTGTTTTCTCTATATCCACTGAGGTTAAAGCCTAATTCTATCTTGTTTAACAGTTGCAGTAATTTTCTTACTGTAGCCCATTTTGACTTACTAATGCACAACTTTGTTCATGTCACATACCTATTCAAACCATCAGCAATCCATTTGGCCTACTGAATAAGCCTTTTAGCTGGCCTAAGTTACCTTTCCAGCTCCATTTTCTCTCAATGTCCTTTATCTACAGCATGTAATTGGTATGCCTTAGTGTTTTCCTACTATATATGTATAGTATGCACAGCTATATATATATATATATATATATACACACACACACACATATATATACACATATATATGTATATGGAAAATACTAAGGCATACCTATATATTTAAATTTTTATATACAATCTGCTTTATGAGGTTGGGGTCATAGCATGAGCAAGACAAGAAGGGGTGGAAGAGTATAGGCCAATTACAGGAAAAGGTGGGTAGCAAATAGATTCTTTATATATATTCTCTCTATATATTCTATATATAGTGTTTTCCTACTATATATGTATAGTATGCACAGCTATATATATATATACACACACACATATATATACACATATATATGTATATGGAAAATACTAAGGCATACCTATATATTTAAATTTTTATATACAATCAAATGTTAGACTACATGAATTGTGATAAATGGAATTTGGGTCAGATAGTAAAGAGCTTTCAATGCCAGAGAAGTTGTCTTCATTCTGTAGGCCAGAGGGCATGAATGAAAGACCGTATTGTATTTATTTTTTGCATCACCACTTCGCACAATTCTAGGGAGCACACATGAATGACATCTCCCAAAATTGTGCAGTGGGTAAGTGTCGGTAAACCTCGTACCATATAAAACAATCTTAAGCATGACTGGCATTTGGTATCTGCTTACTAAATTTTGTCCAGTCTCCACTGGGATGTGTCTTAACATGATTTTTGTGTTTATCTAACCTTGTTGGATTGAAGAGAGTTAAGACAGGTAATGATCTGTAATATTGAGATCTCCCCAGAATATGGTTTTGTTTTCATCTCTCCTTTGAAATGGAAGCCATATTCTAGTATTGTATTCAGATTTTAGATACTGGATGTGCTGTGGCTTTCAAATGTATAATAGAAATATGTATTATTCTGCATAACCTTACCAGAAAAAAAGTTTTGATTTGTTTAACTTATACCTAAGTCAAGCAGGTATGCCAAACATTAGTTCTTAACTTCTATAAATCATTATATAATAAATGAATGTAAATGAGGGAGAAAAATCCCTGAGCTAGCTAGTTCTTTGATGTCCTCTCTCTCTCTGTCTCTCTGTCTCTCTGTCTCTCTCTCTCTCTCACACACACACATACACACACACATATAAACACCCTGATACACCTTCGCTTCCATAACAATAGGAGAAGAAAAGAGAGAAGCAAGCCTTACTTTGCTGGTCAGAAGCTAAGGAAGAACAGAAATGTCTGGGCCAAGGGCACAAGCTAGGCCTACTTCAGTTGGAGCACTGCTATCCCTGTTAGATAATGCCATAAGAAGGAATCCTACTCATCTGGCTCTCCTTAGAGAGAAAATATGGGAACTGGTGTAGTCAAGCTGCAGACTAAGAGAAACCATCATAAATTTTACCTATGTTAAGTCTTAAGGAAGAAAGCCTTGATCCTTGAGGGTCTTCAACCTTCTAAAATGGGTGTGGAGGGAAACCAGGCAGTTGGTGCCATTTTGCTTTTCCCTTTTATCCAGTCAACCAATGAATAGGCTTTTTCTTGTTTAAGCTTGTGCTGAAGAGCCCTTAATTTAGTTGGATTGGTAGCTATCTGTAAACTGCCAAATTTGGTACAAAAATCACTCCATATGAATCCTGAGAGTTTATCATGTCTTTGATTTTATTTGATTCTAACTTGATTGTGAATATTCATCTATAGTCTAACTTTGAGAATGAGGGGAGAAAATCCTTCTAGTCCTATGTCCCAAAATGGTCACATACAAAACAGATTGACTTGCTTGCTTATGCTTCTATTATTCTGTGCCTTCAGTTTATTCTGTCTGCAGTTTAGAACCTCAAACACGAAATTTGTCATAATTATTGTAAGTTTTGAGTCACACATATTCATTACTTTGGTCCAAACAATAAGACATAAGGGGTGTCTTGGTGGTGCAATCGGTTAAGCGTCTGACTCTTGGTTTTGGCCCAGGTTGTGATCCCAAGGTTTGTGGGATTGAGCCCCATGTTGGGCTCCCAGCACGAATTCAGCTTAAGACTTTCTTTTTCTCTGACTGCCCCTCCGACACCCCTACTTGGTCTTTCTCTCTCAAATAAATAAATTTTTTAAAAGGGACACGTGATGTAAAACTTGATTTTTATGCCTTTAAAAGCAAGTTCTGTTTTCTCTGTTTTATTTTCTTCATTTGACAGTTGTTTCCATCTTTACTGTATTTTTTGTAAAGATGAACTCTGACTCTTTCAACAACAAAGAAGGAATCTGAACAACACTAAGAGATAAGAAAAGTTTGAGAAATACACAGTATCAAAAGGAAAAGTAACACAGAGAAGGCAAAATTCAGAAAGGCAGGAGAGACCAAATTATACATCAGACTGTGAAAGCTGCAGATGGAAATCATCAGGCACAAAGATGGAGGGAGTCCAGAAGAATGACAGATAGCAGCCTTGACAAGCATAGCCTATCAATTTCACTAGACAATTAGAGGACCTGTAGGAATCTTGGGATGGCTCATTTTCCTGAATGGCCTCTGCATCTATCAGAAAGTTCTGGTCTGGGGTAATGACTGCTTGTGGTATAGATAGCCCATTGAGGAGTCCTGTTTCTATTTTCACTGCCCATCATATGATTTTGATCCCCAAATTAGCCACAAAGACAAGATTAGAGACACCCAAAAAGATAAGGAGCTGCTAGCATCCCCCTGGAAAATGAACTTTATCTTCTCTAGCCAAAATAGAAGCTTAAAGGAATTTTTAAAAGATTTTATTTATTTATTTGACAGAGAGAGACACACAGCGAGAGAGGGAATACAAGCAGGAAGAGTGGAGAGGGAGAAGCAGGTTTCCTGCTGAGCAGGGAGCCCAATCTGGGGCTCAATCACGGGACCTTGGGATCATGACCAGAGCTGAAGGCAGACGCCCAACAGACTGAGCCACCCAGTCACCCCTAAAGAAACTCTTTTAATCTCAGCAATTTCCCAGTGTAGGCAGTAGTGTAGCACTTGCCAGCTGACCAGTCAACATTAAATCTCAGGTTGGATGAAGGTGATCCTATCTGACACTAAGAGAAGAGCTAAGATTAAATATATTAAATAATTGTGCATAAAATCCATTAACAAGAAGATACTGAAAATGTCAATAGTAAGAAAGTATTTCTTTGGGAAGGAGGAAACACCACAGATATGCTTAATACATTTGACTTTATACTGAAATCTTACATGTCTAATCAGAAGTTCAACCCCCAAATTAATTGAAATTCTAAGTCTTTAAACCACATAAGCCATTATACCCAAGTTTTTAAAAATCCTTTGAAATTGTGACTTGGCAAGACTGGGACTAAAGGACAAAAACTTTAATTTAAATTACCATAAAAATAAGTCAATGCCTCCACTAAAATGGAAATAAGGCATTATAATTCCATTTTTTTGGACATTTTATTATATCCCCCCCTACTCCCTGTCACCCCCCAAAATAATTAAGCTTTCAGCATCTTCTTATTACAAAGAAAAGTGTTTTCAAAATCTCTTCACCATTCCTAACCCCACGCATCACTCACCAGCCTATTTTGTTCATCACTTTTTAATTCTGAAAGTTGAAAAAAGAAAATGATTTGTAATTTATAGTTATGACATAAATGGATGAGATTATCTCAATGACTACTCACCAAGGTCTCATCAAACGTCAGATGTCTAATAGTAATAAGAATGCTAAAATGTATTGAGTTTTACTGTGTGCCAATTACTCTTGTATGTATTTGCATATATTAGCTGATTTCATCCAAACTACAACCCTATGAGGCAAAATTAAAAGCTGGGCAGAGACAAGTTAAATAATGTGTCCAAGCCCAATGTAGTCATTGTATTTCGTTAAAGCTGGTCTTTTTGCCTGGGCTCTGACTCTAAAGCTTTTGCCCTTAAACACAGTACAACATCATTTTTTTCTGTAATTTTTAAGATATATGAGTATATTTATAAATAGCTAACTCTATAGATAGAAAAATATGTCTGATTTTTACTATTTTCATCAAATAAAAGTTGTCTGCCATTTTAGATTGCATACAAAATTAATGGTACAAATAGTTACTGTTGTGCTGTTTGATAAGACAAAAAGAGTTTCTACTTTCTCTAACTGGTAGAAAGAGATCATTTGTTTTCATTGTTCACAGTTTTACAGTGTTTATCATCAGTGTTAGAGTTGACAGTTTTCCCTGATATTAACTGTCTTGTCAATCTTTTCATTCCCCACAGATTTTTAAAAAGACAAATGTTCTGAATCTAACTTGGCACAAGCAAGAGAGAGAGACAAAGAGAGATTGAGAGAGGGAAGAGAGACAGTTCTGTGACAAAGAGAGATGGAGAGAGAGATCTTTGTTTTGCTTTCAGGTGCACGCTTCTCCCAAACCCTCAGGCCAAAATTGTAAGTGCTCTGCTCTCTTCTTGCATTCATCAATCTAATCATTCATTCCCTCTTTCTTTTATTTAAAAAATATTTTGTTGCAGACTGTACTGTTTTTATGATTGTCACTATAGTGAGCAAAACCCCACATAATCTATTTTCACAGGGCTTCCATTTTAGTGGGGCAATAAATATTGATTTAAAAATATTAATATACTGTGATATAACGCTGTTTAGAAGAAAATAGCCAATGCTGTGAAAATGTATAGGAGAAGAACCTGGCCGGATCTGGAAAAAACAGGAAGACTTCCCAGGGCTACTGTAACAAATTACTAAAAAGTGGGTGATGAAAACAACAAAGATATATTCTTTCTCAGTTCAGGAGGCCAGAAATCTGAAACCCAGATGTCACCAGAGTTGGAGGCTCTGAGGTCTCTTCTGTGCCTTTCTCCAAGCTTCTGGTGGTTGCTGCCAATCCCTGGCATTCCTTGGTTTGTCCATGCAGGACTCTGATCTCTGCTTCCTTCATCCAGGCATTGTTTCCTGTATGTGTCTGTGTGTGCAAATTTTCCTTTTCTTAAAAGCACACTATTCACTGGATTAAGACTCGCCCTAATCCAGTAAGACCTCCTCTTAATTGCTTACATTTGCAAAAGAGCCTGTTCTCAAATAAGGTCACATTCAAAGGTACCGGGACTTTGAACTTGGCCATAATTTTTTAGGAGCACATTCAACCTACAACAGTTTCCTTGAGTCAGTTACATTTAAGCTGATGTCATTAGAATTTAAGGAAGAGAGGACCTGCAACGGAAATGTGATGTGTCAGGGAGCATTCTACTTGAAAAAGGATCCAGAAACAGACACTTGTGCAGGGAAACACAGGAGCCAAAAAGCTCAGGAGTGTGCACCTGCAGGTGTGGCCAGTGGGCTCACATACAGATGTCCTCACACAAGATGTGGACAGTTGCAAACCAGGTAGTCTTCACCCTGGTTCCCAGGCTCCTTCTTTCGCATCCTCCTAATCCAGCAGCACCCTCATGTGTTCTTAAGTAGGAGGGGAAACACTCCCTTGTTCTGGGCAAGGCTACAGGAGAGAAAATCTGTGTGCCAAAACCTCCTTCAGGGACGAAGCTTGGGTTGTGGTACATGAACATGCGTTTGTAAGGAGATAAGTTAGGTTACCTCCCAGCCTTGTAGCAAGACCGGTGAGCGACTGCATGCTCTGAGCCTGTTTTCTTATCTTAACGTGGGAACACTAGGGTCTGCCTCAGTCTCATTGTGAATATCAATGAGATAAAGCATGTTCGAATACCTTGTAAGCTTATAAATAAGAAGAAAGCTCTATTTTTAAGGTCTTGAGGGACCTCCATACAATTTTCACTCATATGTGGAACATAAGGAATAGTGCAGAGGACAATAAGCGAAGAGAGGGAAAACTGAAGGGGAAAAAGCAAGAGAGGGAGACAACCATATATGAGACTCTTGACTCCAGGAAGCAAACTGAGGGTTGTGGAAGAGGGGGAGTTGGGGTAACTCAGTGATGCTCAATAAAGAGGGCACATGATGTGATGAGTGGTGGGTGCTATACTCAACTAAGGAATCTTTGAACACTACATCAAAAATTAATGATGTATCATATGTTGGCTAATTGAATTGAAATGAAATAAATAAATAGGTAGATAGATAAATAAGGAGAGAGACTATTAGGCAGCTTAGGAATAGGGAGGACTAAAATCCTAGGCCTTTAAGCCTAGCACAGTTTCTGTGAATGCCTTCCCAGTGACAGAAGGAGCAGGACTGGGGCTTAGTAATAGCATTTCCCAATGTGTATACTGTGGAGGAGGTGAGAAGGTTAATAATAATCATAACATTTAATGTGTGTACCGTGGAAAGGGTGGGAGAGTTAATAATCATTTTAATAACTCAATTTAATACAGTGGTTTATGGGGAACAGCTAGTTTCCTCATACACAATCTCATGCAATACTTGTGCCTCCTAAATTGCTTTTTAAAATAAAACTCATGCGTTGGTGGGTTAGGAGAGTTTGTGAACACAAACCTAATCTGCTAGCACATTGGCAGAAGTGGTTGATCAAACACAGTGATCTGTGATCCGGGGAGGGGTTTGAGGCGGGGTGGACAGACAGAATGGACCGTGGCACTGCTCGAGGAGATGGTGGCAGAGCCTGAGAAAGGAGGCCAGTAGGGGCTCTGGTCACATCCAAGCCCCCAGGAATGCCTTGGAAGACAGGAGAAAAACAAGAAACCCTGTACTCACCCAGGACCAACCCTGTCCTCTTTAAGGGTCTCAGCTTTTTTGGAGTAGATCAAAATATGTAATTGTCAGAGCTGTTGCCAATGTGGGGCAGAGGGCTACCAATGGATTGTGCGGTGGCCACAAAGCCACAGAGCTGAGGATGGTTGCCCATGGACTGGCCCATGGTTGGGAAAAAAAGAATTGGAACTACATTCTCCACAGGGTTCAAATCTAGAAAGCCTTTTTGATTCCTAAACAAGGTGGTGCCTTTCACCCTATCATTTGTCATTCCAGAATATACTGTGGCTTTATATACGTACATGTGTACATACAGATTTTGTGTGTGTGTGTGTGTGTGTGTGTAACATCGGGCTTTTTCTCTCACTCATTATCTTGCTCTTTATTATCTGTCTGAAAGTAAAATTAGTCTCATTGATTCATTAGATTTACTTATGTATTTTTAAACTTTTGCATACCACCTTATTAAGCCAGTTATTTTTACATGGACATTACATTGTTCATAATTTTTCAGTGTTAAGAGTGTTGCACAGATATGGGCTTGCTCTTTTTGAAGTCCCTCATTATTGCCTTTTAATTTGCTGTATAATTTCTATTTCTTGCTAATTTTTTTGTTTCACTCTACTAGAATATAAACCCCACAAGAGCAGGATTTCATCTATCTCCAGCTAAAACCTCACCCAGTATATTTATTGGAGGGATGCATATGGCCACACTGTGCTGCTTATAGTCAAGTATACTGTCCTCTTAATAGAGTTAAGTTTTTAAAGGGACAGGGATAGTCACCCTCATCTCTTTCATCTGCAGTGCCTGGCATAATGCCTTTCTTAGACTGGGAGTTTTTAATATGTTTCAAAGACAAAGAATATAGCACATTATTTAAAGCTTCCTCAGGCCTCTGTGGTTTCTCATCTCAGCTTAAAAACCGATAGACCAGGTTGTAATTTTGGCCAGATGCCAATTTAAGAAGGCTTAACAGCAGCTTATATCTGATCCTTCTCACTGCCTCCACAGCTCCCACCCCTGCCTAAGCCACCACCAGCTCAAACCTGAATTTTTCCCGAGGCCTCCAAACCTCTGTGCGTCATGCATGCCACCAGTTCTTCTGCTCTTCCTGTTGCAGTGAAATGCTAAAACCTGAGTCAGATCAGGGCATCCCCAGTGGGCCCTCATGCTGAGTAAAAGCCCAAGCTGATGTAAAGTAGCCTAAAAAGCACAGCATGGTCTGCACACACTGCCCTCCCATTCGTGTCTGCCCTCAACTTGGCTGCTCTCCTCGCTTGCTCATTCGGTCCAGCCTAGCTGGCTGCCTGCAGTTCCTGGAACTGGGATGTCCGCTCCTGCTGAGGAGCTCCTGTACTTGCTGCGCCCTCTGCCTGTAGTGCTCCCCCTCTACCCCCACACCACCCAGGCATCTGCATGCCTCCCCTCTTCCTGCCATTGGACAAATAGCACCTATTTGGTTAGACTTCCTTATCTAAAGTTACAACCCCACCTGGACACTTCCTGTCACTTCTGTGCTTTATGGTTTGTTTTTTTTTCCCCCATAGCACTTTGTCATCATCCAGCATAGTACTTACGCCTTTATTTATCATGCTTATTGTGTGTTTCTCCCATGTAACACAGTAGCTCCATGAGCCACACATCTATTTTATATATTTTATTGTATTTATTCAGGGCCAAAAACAGTGATTGGCAGCAATTAAATGTTCAGACGTCAAACTGATTTTAAAGAGAGTGCTTATATGACACATGCTCTGCTAAACCCTTTACCTGTGTTATTCCATGTCGTTTTCACCAGCTCCCTAAGAGGGAGGTACTGTAGAGATAGAGCCAAGACAATGGGCTTTCCAGTGAAACAGCTTGGAGGATAGCCTCACTCCGTTACTTACCAGCTCTGGGCTGCAAGCCAATTGTGTGCCTTCACGAAGTCTCCGTTACCCCATCTGCATGAACACAAAGAAAATACTAATGATTCCTATTTACCACTATCGGTTATATTTTGTCAGTCTCTGTACGAAGCCCTAGATTTTCCACCACAGCCCTAGATTTAGACTTCAAATCCCATCTTACCTAGTTATCTCTCTCATGTTGATCATTTAAGACTTAATAGCTATTTTGTGTGTACTATTTTGCTAGAATAAAGTACTCCCTTGTCTTCGCCTATTTCACACAGGAAAAAATGTTAACTTCTAGATTTCTTTTTTTTTAAGATTTTATTTATTGATTTGACAGAGATCACAAGTAGTCAGAGAGGCAGGCGGTGGGGGGGGGGGGAAGGCTCCCTGCCGAGCATAGACCCCAATGCAGGGCTCGATCCTGGGACCCCAAGATCATGACCTGGGCAGAAGGCAGAGGCTTAACCCACTGAACCATCCAGGTGCTCCTGTTAACTGCTAGATTATATGTGCTGCCGAAGCGAGCACTAACTGCTAGATTATAAGTGCCCTGAAAAATGGGGTTTATCAGTGAAATGACCTAAGCAGTGAACTCAGTTGGCATTCAGAGCATAGCTAAAATAATGATACACAGCTTTGTGTTAAATCTCTGTCATGCTCTGGACAAGAAATGTGTTTAGTAGCCTCACACTTTGACTTCTCTAGACTATGACTTGTTCCTGAGTCATTTGAGAGTGGTAAAGATAATAATAAATGTGAGGGGCACCTGGGTGGCCCAGTTGGTTAAGCATCTGCCTTTGGCTCAGGTCATGATTTCAGGATCCTGGGATCAAGTTCTGAGTCAGACGCTCTGTGCAGCGGGGAGTCTGCTTTTCACTCTCCCTCTGCCCCTCTCCCTGCTTGTTCTCTCTCCATCCCCTCTCAAATTAAAAAAAACAAAAAAACAACTTTAAAAACTAATAAATGAGAAGAGGAAAAAATATAGATTCTCTTTCTGATGCTAAGGCAGAGACAGGTGCTGTGTAGTGGTTAAAACAAATGGTTTTCAAATCGGGCTGACCCACTTTCAAATTTTGACAGACACCTCACCGGTTCTCGAGGAACAACTGACTGAACGAGTGGCTCATAGATACAAGAGCTGAGTAAAGTTGGGCAAATACTAAATTTTAATTTCTTCTCTTGTATAGTGGAAAAATGATATCTATCTTATTAATTTGTTTTTGTGAAATAATAAATGTGTAATGGTAAGTACAGTGCTTGACATACAGAAAGATTTTAAGAGTTATTATTTAACAATTTTTCACTGTACAGATCAGAATCTGGAACCCTTCATCCCAAATTGAAAGTTTTACTTGAAAAGTAAGAATTCAGATGAGCTTAATATCAGATACGAAAATGAGCCCTTTCCAAATTCCTTCTCCTTCCCCATCCTCACATCCTCCAGTTAATCAAAAGTCTCGGTACATCTGTGATTCTTACCAAATCTTATATTTATTCAGTTCCTCCTTCTTCCTTCAACCATATGACAAGTGCTCTCTCATCTTTCAAGACTCAGCTCAGCCGTACCTTCTGTTAGAAGCAGCCTGAGTCCTCCCCAAGGAACTGGATCTCCTCTGTGCTCTGATAGTGTCTGCTTTGCTTCTCTGTTCCAAAACTCATCACATCTTCAGGCCTGCAGTTCTTTATTTGAATGTTGGTGTCTCCCAGTGGGGAGTTGTAGAGAGGATTCATAAATCATACATTTAGGGCTGGACTAGATGACTTTTAACACCCACGTCAAATAAAAGATAATGCTTTTAAATAGCTTAGCACAGCGGCTAGCAGTAGTAAATAGCCAATAATAGTAATGATGATGATTAGCAGTAGCAGTAGCATTCATCTGTCACAGTATGAGGTAAGTAAGCAGATGAAGTTTAATAATTATCTATACAAATGCTATTATGATCTAGAATGTCATAAGCTAGGGCCCCAGAATTTTGGAACTGTCAAAGATTGCTTACCATCCAAAGAGGAAATTTGGCTCTCAGAATTTCCTGTAAGGTCCATGTGGAGAAAAAAATCTGAACCTTTGAAACTACTTTTCCTAGTAAGACTGTCTATAGAAGTGGTTTCAAACCTTAAATGAGCAATCGTAGTTCCTACTTTTTGTGTCAGGAAGTAATAAGTCAAAGAAAGTACTAGGGGGAAAATGTGTTTCTTAGAAGTAAATTGCTTACATTTGAAAGTATATTGCTTAAATTTCTAAGTAGTTAGATGCTATTAATATACTCCAGAGTTTAACATGGGGTAAAATGGCATTACCATTAAGTAGATTGTGAATTACACCTCCTTCTATAATAGTCCTTATTTGGGAGAACAACATAAATATTTTGTGGGTTGAAAGAGTTCTTTACTTCTGCTGTTGAAAATTCCATTTTGGCTTCATTTACTTAACTCAATAAACATTTTTATATCTGAATACCTACTGTCAGGCTCTGTGCTAAGCAGTGGGGTTAAAAGTGGTGAATAAACCCAGGAAATTCTCTGCCTCTATGAAGCAAAAAGTGATAGAGATATTGAAGGAAGAAAAGTTAATTTCATAGGTAATACAGTTTACTTCCCTGAGTGATCTGCACTCCTGAGTCTGTGAAGTATACACAGACAAGGTTGGCGGACAGTAAAGAAAGAGAAAAGTAGGTTTGATAAAAATACAGTGTTCCCAGTGATTTCCAAGAAATGATTTATTCAAGGTCCAATCTAAATTGACTGGATAGTTCCTTCCTGAGAAGGGGCCTGACATCTGTTCAGAATCTGATCTTGTTGATTTCAGCTGTTGATTTTATGGAGCTAACAGTTGTGCTGTGACTTGCTTTGTCTAATGGCTGGTTCACTTTTCAGCAAAGAGAAAGAGCATTTTAGAGTCCACAGCATTTCCGATTTAGGAACAAAAATCTCTATGCTTGCATTAATTTCAGCTTTTCATCATATGATGTTGAACGCATGCCTATGTATTCCAGCCTCGCTCCCGGCTCTAGCTCGTTTTCTGCTCTTACTTTCTGTTTGCTCCTCTTTTCTCACTGAATTCTTCTTCCCCCACCCCCACCCCAAGAAACATTATTTCATTCAGATTATGGAAGTTATATAACAATTATTAAAGAAATCTTGGAGAGGGAGAAGAAAAGCCTTAAGAAGTTTAAACTTAAATCTCCCATCATCTACTACTCAAAGAAAACTATTGCAATTTAAACACCTATCTCTATACATGTGTATACACGTACTGTCGACTTCGTGTTAAATGTCTTAAATCTCATTATGTTGAAGTGCGTTTATCTGATTGAGGCCTTGGGAATTGTTTTCGAATAGGTGGGAGAAAAATTTTAAAAGTGGGTAAATAATAAATAATTAAAAGATACTACTGTGCACCCTGAAATGTGATTTCTCTAAAAACAAACTAACATGTTTCTGGTACAGCATAGTGACTGGGCAAATGGGCTCTGGAGCGAGGCTGTCCATGTTATGTCTTGACTTTGCTGTTGGCTTCCAGCACACTTCTGTTGCACAATCTGCATTGGGCTTCCCCCCGCAATCTGTAGTATTTTAATGTTGTGGGTTAAATGAGAAAATGAATATATGTTATTTAGTATACTGCCTGGCTTATATTAAGCACCCTGAAAATATTAGGTCTTAATATTTCTAAGCACATGTGTGACTCCTTTCATCTTTGCAAGTTTGTGGATGGTACCACATTCTTCTAATGTTCGAGGTACAAGTGTTGGTTGTCATTTTTGATCTTTTCTTCTTTCTGGCATTACTTCCCCAAATGAGCATATTATGTGGACTCTTCAAACACTACACACCAGATGAGAGAAGTATAGGGACTCAAGTCTGTAAGAAGCTTCAGGCTCACACACACCTTAGTTATACCATTTACCTTGCTCTGTGACTTTAAGTGAGGGAACGGGTCTCCTGTCAACTTAGTTCTTTCAACGATAAATGGAGAACAGTAAGCACGTACGTCTCATAGCTTGCTTTAAGTTTGAAATGGGCAGGTGCACATGCATTGTGCAGTGCCCAGCACATCCTGAGTGCTCAATAAAGAGAAAAGGTTTTGAGTGAGGATGAAGAAAATGATGGTGGGGAGATGAATAAGAGTTCTTTTAGCTTAAGAAAGAAAAAGCCCTCCATCCTAATCCAAAGTCCTCCCTTTCTCTCTGAATATTGGCAGTGGATTCCTATCTGGACCTCTAACTTCTAGTCCTTTCTGTTCCATTCTGCCCCACACACAACTTCAAGATTAATCTTCCTTTAAAAAAAAAAATGGATCATGTCTCTCCTCTTAAAAATGTTTATCAGATTCTTTGTAATTATTAAAAAATACATAAATTCAGTATCTAGGCAGTCAGCACATGCATGATTTACTCTATCTTTATTTTTCCAGTTGTCCGTCCATTGGTTCCCCACAATTAACTTTGCCCATCAGACATTGTGATCTGTATTTTATTCCCCACTCTTACCTGTCTGTCCTTGATTCCTCCTCTTCATCCTTCATGGCCCAGCCTTAACCATAAGGACTTCTCTGTTCCTGAAGTCATTGAATTATTGAGAAATTCTTATTCAGCATCTACTTTGTGCCCGGCACTGTGCTAGGCACTGAAATTCAGCAAGGAGCCAGAGAAAGATGGTCCTTGCCATCCTGCTGCACTTTCTCTTGTCCATGTGTGTGTACATATGTGTGTGTGTTTTCCCCACTCCTCTGGCACATAGTACATGCAGTTTTGTTTGGTACAAACATTGTGCATCATCTTCAACTCTAACATAGTAACTATGGTTTAACTGTGGTTCGAGAGAGAGAGTTGTTGATCTGTTTTTAAAATTATTTCCCTTATAATATAATATAAAATTATATTACCTTATAACCTTATAAGCATATAACTTAACATTGGGGTTAGGCTAACTACCTTCCATTAATCCTTCTTACGGTCTTGGTTCCAAGATCCCATCAAATGAAAAAAAAAAAGTAGTTATACATTGGCCTTTGGGACAGAATCCAAAACAGAATCCTAAATGTTAAAAAAAGAATAGTCTCAGGGCACCTGGGTACCTCAATGGCTTAAGCCTCTTCCTTTGGCCTGGGTCATGATCTCAGGGTACTGGGATCAAGCCCCGCATTGGGCTCTTTGCTCAGCTCTTTGCTTCCCCCTCTTTCTCTGCCTGCCTCTCTGCCTACTTGTGATCTCTTTCTCTGTCAAATAAATAAATTAAATCTTTTAAAAAATAGAATAGTCTGTATTGCTCTGTAATATTATACTACATCATAAATGTCTTATAACATATGAAAAATAGTGATAGCCAGGTTCTCTTCAGTAGAATGTGGAAAATTAAATGCAGTTCTACTCAAACCACACAGTATATCCAGAAGTTGTTTTATTCAAACTTGATGTGCTTCTACTTAAGTCATATTAATCAGCATAAATCTTCTTTTTTAAAGATTTTATTTATTTGAGAGAGTATGAGAGAGGACGAGGGGGGAGGAGGTGGGGGAGTGGGCAAAGGGAGAATAGCTCAGCAGGGAATCTATGTGGAGCTCAATCCAGAACCCTAGGATCATGACCCCGAGACCAAGGCAGACACTTAACTGACTGAGCCACCCAGGTGCCCTAGTGTATATCTTAATAC
This sequence comes from Mustela nigripes, assembly GCF_022355385.1. Taxonomy (NCBI): domain Eukaryota; kingdom Metazoa; phylum Chordata; class Mammalia; order Carnivora; family Mustelidae; genus Mustela; species Mustela nigripes. The sequence continues at coordinate 83,796,459 of NC_081568.1, read as the reverse complement.
AGATACTGTTCTGCACCCCCCTTTCTTAATAGCAGGCACACCTGATTGACCTCCTATATATAGAATTTCTGCTCCTGTGTGACACTTTGCAAAAGTGCCTTTATGATAGTTTTTTTTTTTTAATTCAAGGTCTTTGAAAACAAGGAAACAGAATAAGTTATATATGTTTCAGTTATACCTAAAATAGAAAAGCTTGCTATCACTTATGATTATCTGAAGACCACTTCTTTCAGTGATTCAGGTTTTCTTCTTTAACTTAATCTACCAGTTTGTCTTTAATAAGATGTACATACAGGTTGAATGCCTGCCTTGGGGAAGGGTCTCTGAGGCATACTTCTTGCTATCTGACCTTGAATATGTAATAGTTTCCTGCTTTGCTTGGGATTTCTTCCCTATGTGCAATGAGGTTGGTACTTCTTGTTCTAACAGCTGTGAAATACTTTGAATTCAGAAAGAAAAGACAATGCAAATAAGATAATATAGCACTGAGAGATTTACTTTGCTTAACTAGCCCTTATGAAAGCCTTCTAAACCCAGACAAAAGAGTACAGTGCAAGATGACTTACTCAGTGCTGAGGAGTGAAATTAAGCTTGGGAGTATGATGGATAGCAGCAAGGATTATGAAATCTCAACACATAGCTTAAATAAAAATTCATTTAATTTTCTTGTTTATTTAACAGTTACACCAAGCTTTAACTTTTGCCTGAAATCAAAACAGTCATTCAAGGGCTCCTGCAAAGTAAAAGAAATTTCCCATAATAGACCTAATTATAAATGATCTTCATAGAAATTGTGAAACACATCCTTCAATCTCAGTGTTTTCCTCGGATTCAGATCAATATTAATTCAGTTGGACTTCATGGTGGTCACTTGACAGGTCCCCTAAGGACAAAGGTGGATAAAACACAGTTTTACCCTTAAGTGGGACTTAGTCACCTAAAAAATAAATACAGTGTAAATGAAAAATAACTACAGTCTAAATGAATTATGACCACAGGCTCTAAACTTTCTGCATTTCTTTTACCCCTTTAGTCTGTTCCATCCTCAGTTGCCAGAGGATTGTTACTGAATTCAAAATGTGGTCAGGCCACTTACCTGTATGAATCTTTCAGTAACTACACATGCTATGGGTGTGAAGTCCATCTCCTTTAATGTAGCTGAAACTGTCCTCCACCAGCTGCTCTCTGCCTGTCTCTCTGAAAAGATTGCTTTTCCCCTCCAAGCTCTTGCCTGTATGTTTCTCTATAGCATCGTTCATATTCTCTTTTACATGAAGACCTTCATACTCAGTGCTCTGTCCACCAGGGACATTCTTTTTTTTTTTTTTGAGGTTTATTTATTTATTTGACAGATAGAGGTGACAAGTAGGCAGAGAGGCAGGCAGAGAGAGAGAGAGGAGGAAGCAGGCTCCCCACAGAGCAGAGAGCCGGATTCGGGGCTCGATCCCAGGACCCTGGGATCATGACCCGAGCCGAAGGCAGAGGCTTAAACCACTGAGCCACCCAGCGCCCCAACTGGGGACATTCTTATTTCTTCCTCCAATCCTTTGCTGGCACATTTTGTGTGTGTGTGTGTGTGTGTGTGTGTGTGTGTGTGTGTGCTTTCCCTAAGCAGTCCTTCCTGACCCACCAAGATGCCCGTGATTCCTATCTACTATCATATATGCAACTGTCTCACTGTACAAACTGCTGATTCCTCCTCTGGGAAGAAAAAGGACTCTGTCTCTTAAGTTTAGCACAGACATCCCCTGCTCAAGATGTTTCATCAGTTTATGTCAATTGATGAGTAAATGAATTGAGGAATGAGTGCTGAATACTTTAATAAAGTATCTTCAAAGTGAAAATGGAAACCCAGATGAGGGAATAACTGATTCCATCAGACCTGGTCCCTAAAGGATGCTTGGAAGGAAGTATGGGGGGGTGTGTGCAGTCAGTTAAGCCACCAACTTTTGGTTTCCACTCAAGTTGTGATCCCTTGATCATGAGATGGAGCCCTTGCCAGGCTTTGTGCTCAGCCCAGAGTATGCTTGAGACTCTGTCTCCCTCTTCCTCTGCCCCTCGCCCCACAGATAAATAAATACATCTTTAAAAAAAAAAAAAAAGGATGCATAGGATGGAGTTCACCAGGATGTTGAGAAAGGGAAAGGCATGCATGAGCAGAGCCAAGGGTTTGCGGGCTGGAACAGTTCTGGATGAATCCTCTTTGCTTTGGATCCCAGATTTGACATCACTTCTACCAAGTTTCCTCAGAAGCCCTCTTAAAGAGGTTAGATGTCTCTTATATGTGTGCTGAGAGCGCTCTCTTATTCTACATGTTATGAAGTACATTTCTGATGTGAAGTTTTAAACCTGAGATCAAAAAGAAAACCACATTCATTGGGAGTAATAAGTTTGGGGGGTTTTTTGTTTTTGTTTTTGTTTTTGTTTTGAGAGAAAGAGAGGACAGACGGGTGCAGGGAGATGGAGGGACAAGCAGACTCTCTGCTGAGCAGGGTTCCAGGCTTGGGGGTTGATCCCAGCACCCTGGGATCATGACCTGAGCCAAAGGCAGCGGCTTAACCAACTGAGCCACCCAGGTGTCCCTTAACATGTTAGCTTTAAATAATTTATAATAATAATTGCTACTATTATTAGGTGATAAAGAGGGCATGACAAGGAGAGAGAGAGAAAAACAAACATAAGGAAACATGTACGCCTGGTACCCTACAATCCTGAACATGCATTATCACCACCATGCTGAATGTCAGCCATTCAGATTCCTTTTCTTCTAACAGATGTTTAATGGGTAAAGTCTGGGACTCTGTAGCCACACCACCACATTCCCTTTATATAGGGAAACTAAGACTCCAGGGTTGGACTGGCTTAAACAGCAGCCTCCTGTCTTTTATATCAAATTGCTGTGTCTGATTCATGAATGCGTAGTGAGACTTTTTGCTTGAATAAAGGTTTAAGGAGTGCTAATGTATCTTGGCCAGGTCACTAGGAATCAAGCAAGCAGTTTAATTCATTCATTTTAAACATTAAAACATTTGACTCAAGCCATCATCTTTAGAAAAAAAGGGGGAATGGCCGAAACAAACTCCCAAGGCTTTGGTAGAGTGGACATACCCAAATATTAATCACAGAGCAGTGGTGAAGCTTTTAGCTTCACACATATGAACTTTAGCCCTCTTGTATTACAGTTGCTTTGCAAATCATGACTCCAAGGCAACAGCCTTATTGGAAACTCCAAGATTAATAATGACTTTATCCAGCTTATAGCTTAGGGCAAAACCAGCGACAAAGCCAAGACTCCTGGGCATACTGATCCTGTCAACGCAGGTCCCTGAAAAGCATAACCATGAATTCCATTAGACTTCCCAGGGATCTCTGTGCTTTTCCTTGCCTGTCTTTTTAACATGAACAGGTGATAAATGTGTTTCTTCTTCTTTTAAAACCTAAGCTGGCTTTTCATGGATAGTTAGAAAAACAGAAAAATAATAACCATGGTAATGATGGTGATAATAATTTACTAATCATTCGACACATTTTAGCTCATTTATTCCTTGCAAGAGCTCAGTGCAGTAAATATATCCATTTCCCCATATTATAATAAAGAAACAGAAGCTTGGAGAGTTTAAGTAATTTCTTAAGAATATACAGCTAGGAAGGTTCATTCAAAGCCAGTTTTTCTGATTTCAGAGTCCAATCTTTTAACCACTACGTTCTACCATTCTATTTTGTAAGCCCCCAGCGGATATTTGCACACCTTTGCCATCTCTTTAGCCTACTTACAACCAGAGCTGAACTCTTCCTGTCTTTCAAGAAAGTGTTAATGTGTTAAGAAGGTAGAGGCATCCTACTTGATTTCTGCTTGGGTCATGATCTTAGGATTGTGAGACCCGCTGGGTGTCAGTTCTTGCTGGGTGTGGAGACTGCTTGGTATTCTCTTTCTCCCTCTCCCTCTATTCCTCCCCAAGGCCCATGCATGTGCATGCTCTTTCTCTCTTAAAAAACCAAACCAAACAAAAAACACTAGCAGCAGCTTTGGAGACTGCTGACAGATGTGTCTTTGAGTTGCAGCTCTGCCATTTCTTAACTGTGTAACTTTTTCAAGTTAACTAACCTCTCTTATCCTCAGTTATCTGTCTAAGAAATAATAAGAGTAAATATCTGAAAGGGCGAATTGGAACAGTTCAATGAGTTAGTACCTAACGTTAGTGTACCTTAGCAGAGTGCCTGGCACAGAGGAAGAACCCAGTAAGATACTCAGCCTCATTCAGGCTCAGCTCACATGACATGTTCTCTAATAAGTGTTTGTCCTCCTTAATCCAAAGTAAGGCACTATCCAGCATTTACCAACTATATCAGTCATGGCTTTCTAGAACTTGTTCTTTCTTTATAAACACCTGTCTCCTTTTATAGGCTGGAGGCCACTGGAGGATAGGAATGATGCTTGGGTTTTTTAACATCTATGAAAAGCCAAGAACAGTGCTCAATAAATAGTGGCCACATTCTCGTCCAAATATGTGGCCATACATCTGACAAAGAATTGTGTGGTCTCCCTCTCTCAGGTTTTGTGTCGGTGCCTAAATGAGTCCGTAGAGAACCAAGAATAAGAATAGCTTTGTTCATATTTGAGGCCTTCCTTAAATGTGGCTCTTGAATTATTATTTTTTGCATATCTTCCATCATTCTTACTCAATTTAAGGATGTTGAGGATAGCACTTCTATTATAGGTGATTTTGTTTCCTCCACCTTAGCCATTAGTACAAAGAGAGCACTCAGTAAGTGGTAACTGTTTGTCATGAACTCTATGAGACTATCACACTTTTTCATTTAATTGTCAAATAGTCTGATGTCATAGTCCTATATTATATCCCCCTTCCCCTCAACCCCATTTCAGAGATGAGGTATATTGAGTCCTAGATAACTAGAAATTTATCCATGATCCACTTCTATTAAACAGAGAGGTGGAACTCATAGCCCATTCTCCTAACCTGAAATTCTCAAAAATGGTCTGGCATCAGAATCACTACTAAATCAGAATCAGAATCAACTACTAAATCAAAATCTAAAGAGATGGAGCTCTAGAATTGCTAAAACTTACCAGGAGATTTTAGCAAACCATACCAAAGATTTGGTAAGATCTACTCCCAAACACTACTTAATATTTCTTCTAAATGTTTGAATGAGTGAATGAATGAATGATGACTATAATTCTTGCATCAATAATCCACTTCTTTTTTTTTTAATATTTTATTTATTTGACAGACAGAGATCACAAGTAGGCAGAGAGGCAGGCAGAGAGAGAGAGAGGAGGAAGCAGGCTCCCCGCGGAGCAGAGAGCCAGATGTGGGGCTCGATCCCAGGACTCTGGGATCATGACCTGAGCTGAAGGCAGAGGCTTTAACCCACTGAGCTACCCAGGCACCCCCAATAATCCACTTCTATATTAAGGTTTACTCTCAAACAGTGATCCATGTTTTAAAATGCAAGGATTCCTGAGAGGTTATCTCTTAATTATCTGATACCTTTAAGAGGATTGGCCCTTCAGTGAACAAGGCTTCTATTCCTCCTGAATTCAGATCACCTGCTGGGTCAGACGTTGTCATTGCACAAGCTCCTGGAGTGGTCCAGAAACATTCCATCTGCTTGGAGTGATACGTTTATGCTCTCTTTTATGTTCTCTCTCTCTCTTTAAAAAAAAAAAAAAAAAAAGCATTTGTTTTACTGTGTCAGGTTCATGAATGCACAGTGAGACTTTTTGTCTTGTAGAGGTCTTCTGGCTGGTAGCTTCTTTGGAAGGCTTACCTCAGGCCACTTAAGCAGAGGCAGCACACTTGTCCTTCATGCGATGGCTGGATAAATGAAATGCAGTTTTAGCCATACAGTGGAATATTATGCAGCAGTGAAAAGAAATGAAATATCTGTATATGCTATAATATGAATGAATCTTGACCATTATTCTACTACAGTGAATGAAAGCCAGTCACATATTGTATGATTCCATTTGATAAAAAATGTTCAAGATAGACAAATCCATAGAGACAAAAAATAGATTAGTAGTTGCCTAGGGCTGTGAGAGTTTGATGAGGAATAGGGAATGGCTGCTAACAGGTATAGGGTCTATTTTTGGGGTGATAAGAAGTTCTGAAATTTATTTCTGTGACAATTGTACAATAGTGAGAATATGCTAACACTACTGAATTAATACACTTTTTTTTTTAAGGGCAAATTTTATATGTGAATTTTATCTCAGTGAAGCTGTCCAAAAGGGTTGGAGGGGGGAAGCAGCAGCACAGGGTGACTGAAGCACGGTAGTAAAATTTTACATGAGAATTGTGAGATTGCCAGAAAAGGCTTCTCAAAGTTCGCCTTCACCAGGAGGATGTAAAGATCATCCTTATGAATGGATGCTCAGCTTACAGTATCCATGAGCTGACGCTATCAGTAACTTTCTGTGATTTTTTTTTTCTGTCTTGAACATGTTTCTAGTTTTTTAACCCTCTTGTTTTCCCTAGCCCGTATGTGACTAAGTTAAAAATAATTCCCAGACAAAAAATACATGAAGTCAGGCACATAGTATTATATTTTTGGAGAAAGGATTACAGATTAAAATGTAAAATTTGACTATGGCATTGCACATTTTTGCCACAAGCAATACCAGCAAGAAAGCTGGTACTCATTATTTACCATGGCAGAGAAGAATGTTTAAGCCAGTAATAATGTTTAAAAGGAAGACATGATTGAGTCAAAGTCTCCATGTGTCAGAGTTGCCACGTTCTTTTTCATCCTTCTGGCCATGGGTAGCTTCAGTGTTGTCTTCTGCCCACCTGGACTAATGAGGAAGCCTGATTTCCTGCTTTCTATCTACCATATTCTCCCTGGGATATATGACTCTCCCTGGGAACTCACCATCCATCACATTGCCTAAGCTACCTCTCTGAAATGCAAACATGGGACAGTGCAAACCTGGGCATCACAGCCTGGATCCCAGTCTGGCATGAAGGCCTCACTGACTATGACCTGTCATTTCAGGCTAGTTACTTCATCTTTCTGTGACTCGTTCCCCCCTATTTTTAGGGAGCATGAAATGAGAGCAGTATGTCAAGTGTGCTTAGTCCAATGTCAAGCTCTGTCACTCTGAGCTCTTGTCATTACACTTATGTCCAAATGCTTCCTTTCTACATAATGAAATCTAATCATTATCAGTGAAATCTAACCGTCAGTCACGCAGGGACCTATGCAATCTAATCCAGTTTGTCTTCTCCCTTTTACCAACCTTCTCTAAATGCATCTGGCAAATTTGTGACTTCCAGTACTTCTCAGTCACTCTCTCTGCCATTCCTGTATCTCTAATCAGAAAAGCCCTTTCTTCATCCAGGAAGACCACAAAGCTATGAAGTGACTGAAGTTTTTCTCAAATTCCTCCTTTCTCTATGTTCTGAAAGCACTGTAGGGGGTTGAGAGAAGTCGAACAAAGGGAATTATATATATTTTTAAAGATTTTATTTATTTATTTATTTATTTGACAGACAGAGATCACAAGTAGGCAGAGAGGCAGGCAGAGAGAGGAGGAAGCAGGCTCCCCGCTGAGCAGAGAGCCTGATGCGGGGCTCGATCCCGGGACCCTGGGATCTTGACCTGAGCTGAAGGCAGAGGCTTTAACCCACTGAGCTGCCCAAGCGCCCCGGGAATTATATTTTATAGGAAAAACAAACAGGACCCCTAGTGGACTAGAGAAGAGGAATGATGGAAATAAGAAAGGAGGGCTTCTTCTTCTTCTTCTTCTTCTTTTTAAGATTTTATTTATTTATTTGACAGAGAGAGAGAGAGAGAGAGAGAGATCACAAGCAAGCAGAGAGGCAGGCAGAGAGGGGGAAGCAGGCTCCCTGTTGAGCAGAGAACCCTATGTGTTGCTCCATCCCAGGACCCTGAGATCATGACCTGAGCCGAAGGCAGAGGCTTAACCCACTGAGCCACCCAGGTGCCCCGAAAGGAGGGCTTCTTAGCTTAGATCTGGAACAACTGGGCCCACGATGGTGCATTTACTGATATGGGAAAACCTGGAGAGAATGAGGCTATGACGGCCTAGTAATAAAGACATCCATGTTAAGTTATGTTTGATACACCAGTCAGATATCCAAATAGATTTGGTAAGTAAGATGTTGAATATTTGAATTGCGGTTTGGGGAATGGTCAGGTCTATGGATCTAAAATGGGGAGTCATAACCCTCTAGGTGAAGCCAGTGTAGAGAGCTTTGGGGAGCCCAGGGGACCAGCAACATTTAGAGATCAGCAAGAGGAAGAGAAACCTGTTAAACAAAAACATGTGAGTTCATTCCCCTAGCACCTGCTTGAAATTAAACACTGTCTCATTTATCTTTGTGCCTAGTGGTATTGGTCATAAAAATCTGATAAATCCTTGTTAATTCATTTCACTTCTAGAAACAAAGAATGGTAGCCCCTTCGACATCTCCTAGCTATGTACTTCAGTAATCTGGTAACATTTGTAAAATATGCGTGAAGAACGACTCCAACATCCAGCTTGGGTAGAATGTGGTGAACAGTTCCATGACTTCTGGAGATAGACTGGTCCTCCTTACCTCCTAACCTCTTCCTATCCCTTCCCCTAGGGTCACACTGCAAAGGGCATGGCCCCGGTGCTCATGTGGGGATGGCACAAAGCCCAGGATCCCAGCATGGTCCTCCAGGCTGAATACCAGGGGGCTTGAGAGAACAGCAGCTGCTGGAGCATATGGGTGACCAGTAGGAATTCCCCTTAGTTTTGGACTGAAGCACCTCCCTGTACACAGTAACCAATTTTCTAAAAGGTTGTGTGAGAAACTTTCTCTAGTATCTTGTCATGTTTTTCACATTGACCTTAACAGTTTAGTATCCATATTTTTCTGACCTCCTCGTTCCTGTGAAGCATTTAAGAATTTGTTGTTTTTTTTTTTTTTTAAGATTTTATTTATTTATCTGACAGAGAGATCACAAGTAGGCAGAGAGGCAGGCAGAGAGAGAGGAGGAAGCAGGGTCCCCGCTGAGCAGAGAGCCTGATGTGGGACTCGATCCTGGGACCCTGAGATCATGACCTGAGCCGAAAGCAGAGGCTTAACCCACTGAGTGACCCAGGTGCCCCACATTTAAGAATTTGTAAATTAAGACACATCCCTCTTTTTTTTTTCTCTTGTTGGTACTGTTCTATTTAAGGCTGTATCATCTTTCACCTTGGCAAGTTCAGTAGCCTTCTGTGCAGCTTCCATGTCCCCAGTTTCTCCCCACTCTGCCACCAGAATAACCACACCAAAGCATTTCCCTGTTAGGGTATCCACCTGCCAAGAACTTCAGCAACTTACTGACTGCTTACGAGGGGTTGGGGGGAGATTCCAAAATCTTAAGGTTCGTGTTCCAGGTCTTCCTCAATCTGTCATTTCCAGGCAACCTTTCCAGCATTAGTGCCCATCAACTATATTCTGGGTTAATTGATCAGGCCTCCTCTTTCCCCACAAAATACTTGCTCTGTGTGTGTGTTTTCCCTGTATCTCGGCACCTACATTTCATTCACTCAGGATGCCTCATCTGTTTCTACATCTGTTAACATCCTACTCCTCAAGTTCCAGGCAATGCCACCATCTTCAAGGAGATTCCTTAGTCACCACATTGGAGGGAGGAGTCCTTGTCTACTCTGAAACAAGTAGTATTTATTTTTTTAAAGGCAGTTATCAGATAGGTGATGGTGATGATAATGATAACGATGAAGATAGGTAGATAGAGACATAAAGGTTTTATTATTTATTTATTGTCTCGGGACTCTTATTTTCAATTTCAACATAGTGTACCTCCCACAGCATAAAGACAGAACTCTAACAATATTGACTGAATGGAGTAAATGAGTCACTCAGTTAATGCAGTACAATTAATCCCCTCCATAGTTTATCCATTGTATAATTCTCGCTCTTTGTATATGGGATTTTCTTTTTTTTTAAATTTATTTTATTTATTTATTTGACAGACAGAGATCACAAGTAGGCAGAGAGGCGGGCAGAGAGAGAGAGGAGGAAGCAGGCTCCCTGCTGAGCAGAGAGCCCCATGCGGGACTCGATCCCAGGACCCTGAGATCATGACCTGAGCCGAAGGCAGTGGCTTAACCCACTGGGCCACCCAGGCGCCCCTGTATATGGGATTTTCTTAAACTGTGGACTTTCTATAGGGCAACACATAGTCATCACATAGTTGACTTCCTTTCACAAATACCAGTTAAGTAACTGGTATATTGCAGGTCTTAAGATGGAATCTGAGAAGCAAGTTATAAATAGGAATAATGTATTCCTGCCCTCACAGAGTTTATAGATTCATGGAGGTGTGACCATCATTAAATAATGATGGCATGTAATAATCTAGAGGTTCTTCCAGGAGGAACTGATATGGAAGCTGAGACCTGAAAGGTCATAAAATTTAGCCAAACTAACATGTATGTGTCTGAGGGTGTGGGAATGAGAACACAAGGGAACTCTCGTGCGGAGGCTGGGCTGAGCATGGAGAGAAATGAACAGGGTGGGGAAAGTCTTTATGGGAAGTGAGCAAGAATCACAAAATGAAAGAGCATTTCCGGGGTGCCTTGGTGGCTCAGTCAGATAAGCCACCGACTCTTGATCTCAGCTCTGGTCTTGATCTCAGGCCATGAGTTCAACCCCCACATTGGGCTCCGCACTGAGCATGAAGCCTACTTAAAAATAAATAAATAGATAAATAAATAAAGGTTTTGTTTTTTGTTTTTGTTTTGTTTTGTTTTCCCTTTTAGAATGAGAACTGAAGGGAGAGGGAGAAATAGAATCTCCACACTGGGCATGGAACCTGATGTGGCGGTGGGGCTCAACCTTACAACTCTGAGATCATGACCTGAGTGGAAATCAAGAGTCACACGCTTAACTGACTTAGCTACCTCAGGCACCCCAGAAAGGGGATTTCTTAGGACTGGAGAGTAAGTGAGTGAAATGGAGGAGATAAGCTAGGGGAATAGGCAGGTTTAGACCTAAAATGCACTCAGATGTGAAAAATATATTCAAATACTTACAGGTCTTTGGAGGATTTTGAGCAGGGCATTGATAGGACCAGACCACATCTTTTGAAAGATGGCTCTAAATTCATGTGCCAAGTGGATGAGAGGATCTGGGGGCAGGATCCCTCAGGAGCAGGATTATACAAGTACTTCAGGCTAAGAGACCCTGCCTGGCCCTTAGCACAGGCCCCTGCCACAGCCATAATCACCGTCTCTGCCTCTTCCCAGGGCTTCTAGGGCAGCACCTGAGGAGACCTTACCAAGGAGCACCACGCAGTAGATGCTGAAAACATCGCACCCACGATACAAAGCAGTAACATGGCAGCACCTGTTTGAAAGGCATTTACAAACAAGACTCCCTTCAGAAAGGAACAATGTCTAAGAAAGGGCGAAATAAGGGCGAGAAGCCCGAAGCGCTCATCGTCGCCCTTCAAGCTGCCAATGAAGATCTCAGGACCAAGCTCACAGATATCCAGATAGAGCTGCATCAAGAGAAGTCCAAGGTGAGTGAGGCCACGTAGGGTCACAGCCCTGAGAAGGGCTCTGGCCTTGCTCTGCCTGCTGCCCTGCCCCAGTGGCTCCTCTGCCGGTTGCTGGGGAGAGCAACAACCCCTGTCCTTATGGAGATTCTCTTGTGTGTGGCAGGAGGCCCTTGAGCACAGGGTTCATAGAAGGTGAGGATAGCAGGCTGGTAAGACTGATGTCTGCCTCCTTAGGAAGGCTGGCTCAGAAAACCAGATCTAAACATTGAGACTACCTGCAACCCCACTACCTGCCCATCACTTGTATGACCCTGGCCAAGTTCCACTGTGCCCTGAATGGGATCTCCCCGCTTTGGTATAGACCAAGCTTTCTAAAGTACATCACTTCAGGTCACTGCCCTGTTTAAAACCGTCTGTGGCTCTCTACCTTTCTCAAAGTCAAAGGATTTTCCCTACTATTACAGGATGTTTCTTCCACTTCTCTTTGACTCCTCTCCCACTGCTTCCCCCTCCTCGCCCCCAGATGACTCTGTTCCATCCTCTTTGCTGGATTAAAAGTTAGGCTGATCGCATTTAGGGGCTTTACCCCCTTTTCCCAGGCAGCCGTATACCTTTTCCGGGTGTCAGCCCCAGTACCTTTCATCTGCCCCAGTGTCCAAGACATAATACTTGCCATGTCCAGTTACTCCCACAGTCTATTTTGATTCATTTCATAGTGATTTATGTATTTATCCATTTCCTTGTTTAGTGCTTATTTCTATTGTCCAGTGTCACCTCCACGAAAGCAGAGTCTTACCAGACCTCTGTATCCCTACAGCTTAAATAAATGTCTAGAACTGAGAAGCTTATCACAGGTTTGTTGAATGAGTAGAGGAATGAATGAAAAGTGATTCATTTCCTTATACCTTAGCTTCTTCATCAGTAACTTGTTACTGTGATGAGGGTCAAATTAGAGAATTATAAAAAGCCGTTGTGATGATTAAATGAGAAAATTCCTATCAAGTGCTCAGAGAGATTCCTCACATGGTAAAAAACAGTTATTTGTAGTAAAATTTTCTAATATGCTCCACATGAGAGTCAGTTACTAATTGGGCTTAGGGAAGTCTCTTTACTTCTCTGAATCTCATCTCATAGTTGGATATGCTAACACTTACTTCTCCAGAGTGATGTGGATATCAAATAGGGGATCATGAATAGGAAAGCATTTTCAAATATCTGACACACATAAGACATTTCTGCTCCCTGCAAACCAGAGATGGCCGTGTCAGCACAAAGTTGCCCTATTTAGATAACTCTTTGTATAGTAACAAAAATAAATGTTCCTGATCAAGCTATCGATCAAAAACTGATATCCTATCATTTTTTTTAATCTGTCTCTTCTTCCTTGACATTACTATTAAATCCTAATCATTTATTTTCCTAAAAATCTATTTCTCCTGGGTTCAGCAATAATAAAGCTTGGATCTGCCAGAACCCTTTGCCTCCTGTCTCAGCTAAGCCTTAAAAACCTTGGATAACCAGACCTCAGTGTAAAATTTATGGAGGAAGTCTTTTACCATGAAGCTAAAAAGAATTTGATATCATAAAAGCAGACAAACAGAACAAAACAAAATAAAAACATTTGTTTGAGAGTCAGAAGACCAAGGCATTGTGTTTATCCCTCCTCGGGGACAAATTTAAGTGTCTCAGTATCTCGATTTGTAATTCAGATGACTGAATCTCTTTCTCCATATCTGTATCTCTCAAACTTCACTGTGCGTTAGAATAACCTGGGGGAACTTATTAAAAATTGAGACCTTTGGGCCCACAATCTGTGGATTTTGCTAAAGCAGGCACATTGAGAGCCAGGACTTGGAATTCTAGCAGACGGTCCAGGCAGTCCCCACAGAGGTGGTTCTTTGCCTTCGCATTGGCAAACACAGCGCTCTCAAGATTCCATCCAGGTATCACGGTCTAAAAACATTTCATTGGTTTTAACTTTCCCTGGGGCAGCGTAACATTTCAAGGGAGGCAGACTCCTTTAATTGTAGTAACGACAGGATGACAAACTACATTCATAGGGAGAAGCCTGTCGGTCTGGAGACTGGTAACTATAAACTGATGATGATTTAAAGAGAGCAAACTCAAGAGGTTTCAGAAAGGCAGAGGTCCTGCAGACCCTACACTGCCAATTTTCCACACATTCAACACTTTTAAAAGGGGTGACTCTTGAGCATGGACAGGGTTCCCTGTTTATCCAAGGCCTAGTCTCTAAGTCAGCAGATCAAGCGTCATCTCCCCTTTCCACTGACAAGAGCGGGGAAAGTCAGCCTCACACATAAAAGCACTGTCTTTAGCCTTCTTTCTGCTGTCTTCACCCCGCCGCCCATCTCCCTCTCCGTGGCAGTTAATTGCAATCCCAGCACAGGGACTAAAACAAAACCCCACTGCCTGTCAGCAGCCTTCCCCAAAGAGCAAAGGGAATTTAGAGGGCAAGCAAGTTATAAAGCAATTTATAATCATAAAAATGATTGTGTTTCTAAAAGTCCAGGTTTTAAGAGAGAGAATATAAAGAATTCCAAGATGTGAATTCATATTCTCACTTTGGCTCCTAAGCTATGATGATAAAACGACAGTTCAGCTATTGGGAAATGTGCTAAAGAGTGGAAACCTTTGAAATGGTGGAGCATTAGTCATTTTTCCAGAAAGATACATCACCCCTTGACATTTACAGGACACACTGCCGACAGAGCAGAGTCATAAATGCTTTAAAGTGATTACAAAAATAGCTGCACTTTATTGAATGTTTACTATCTATCACACACTGTAATAAGCACATTCAATCCTGACATAATCACACCTCTTTCATGTACCACCTGAGTGACCCTGAGCAGGTTATAAAAATCCCTCAGTGTTTTCCTTTCCTGGTCCATCAAATGGGAAAATAGCAGTATCTGCTTCATAAGAATGTATATGTGTGTGTGTTGGTCCTGAGTGGCTAGTTTGTGTCAAGCATGTTAAGTATTATGAGTCAAGGGGCACCTGGATGGCTCAGTTGTTTAAGCATCCAATTCTTGGTTTCATCTCAAGGTCCTGATATCGGTCGTGGGATCAAGCCCTATGGTGGGATCTGTGCTCACAGCAGAGACTGCTTGTCCCTATCTCTCCCCCTTTTCCCTTCTCCCATTCATGCTCTCTCTCTCAAATAAATAATAAAATCTTTTTTTTTAAGTATTATGATTTAATCATAAGTGGGCATTGTTATCCCCATTTTACAGATGAGGAAACAGATTCAGTGAAGTTAAATAATTCACCCAGAGTCACATGTTAGGAGGTGGCAGAGCTAGTTCTTCCACTCCCTTTGCCTCTCCTCTAGAGTTTACGGTCTTGTTTTCCTTTTTGTGATATATTTTCCCTAGTTTTACTGAGATATGATTGATATATATAATATTCATTTTAGGTATACAGTGTAATGATTTGACATATGCATGTATTAGAAAATGATTACAACAATAAGTTTATTCAACATTCATCATCTCACAGTTGTACAATTTTTTCCTTGTCAGATCTCCACAACTTTCAAAAATATAATACAGTATTGTTAATTATAGTCACCATGCTGTACATTACATTCCCAGAACTTACTCATCTTATAACTAGGAATTTGTCCCTTTTGATCCCCTTCACCCATTTCTCATACTCCTAACTCCCCCTCTGTCTCTGACAACCACCCATCTCTTCTCTGTATTTGTAGGTTCAAGTTTTCTAGATTCTGCATGTAAGTGAGATCACATGGTATTTGTTTATCTGTCTCTGACTTATTTCACCTAGAAAATACTCTCAAGGTCCATCTCTGTTGTTGCTAATGGCAGGATGTCCTTCTTTTTAATGGCTTAATGATATTCCATTGTGTATGTCTGTGTACATATCATATATATATATATTATATAGCCTGTATATGTATATAATATGTACACTTTTTCTTTATCCATTCATCCACTGATGGACTTAGGTTGTTTCCATGTCTTGTACTTCCTGTGCTCTTTAAAAATGTGAAGATCTTGAAAAAACTGGAAGCATTAGGCAAAGGGAGAGAGAATATCAGAAGTTTACTCTCCACTGTTAACCAAATTTCAAAGAAAGAAACGAAGTGTTGGGGGTGGGGGTATGAACATACCTGAATCCTTCTCTCATAGGTCTGCATTTCCACTGGAGGGAAATGAAACAAAAAGACTAGACATAATCAACATCTAATGAATAGAAATTTGTCTGAAAGATTTTCCAAGCACCGATAGTAATAAGCAGGTAAGCAGGTCATTCTGACTGAACTTCAAGTACAACACCCAAGAAGATGGAACCATGGGGTGGAGAGGAAAGAACACACAGTGGGGCCTCTGGGCCACGTGTCCTTGTCATTTCTGAGCCTGCATTTTCCCATCTCTAAAATGAATGGATTGTGGGCAGCAGAGAGGTGCTACGGTCCCTCCAAAATGGTAGGGATTGGTCAGGGAAGGCAGCCGTGTGCTCTGGCTCTTCCTGCACTGAGATAGCACTTAGGACCCGCAGGTGTCAGCCCCACTCTGACCACCTGGTCCAAGTAATGCTCTGACATCCATTTACTCTATCACATCACCCTGCTCCATCTTTAGCATAGAACTTTGTACTGCCTGAAGTGATTTTGTTCTTTTGCTTATGCATTGCCCACAGCCAAACCGCCCCCTGCCTGTCTCCAGTAATATGTAAGCTTGTTATGCGTAAGAGACCATGTCTTCCTAAGGGATCCCCTAAGGAAGGTGCCTTCCGAGCTTTGAATGCTGCCTGGCATGCCGGAAATGCTCGATACTGCTTATGGAATACATTTTCATGTTCCCTTTTAAAAACTTCCCAACAATCCCATGGCAGAAATACAGTTACAGTATTTATTTAGATGGAAAACTCCAGGCTCAGGCAAAGAAAAGATTTCCACCCAGGTCTGTCTTTTTTTTGGGGGGGGGGGGCTTTTTAATGGCTTTCTGAGCCATTAGACTTTAGTGTTTTCCTCTGTCTCTCCTGTCAACAGCGTGAGGCAATGATCTGCAGCCCAGGGGTGTGTGAGCTCACTAGGGATTGCTGTGAGATGTGGAACCCACCCACCTATTCCCAAGGGCTCCCTCCTTTCCCTCAGAGACAGCCTTCATTGTAGGTACAAAGGCTTCTATTTTTTCATTATCTGGGAGGAAAGCAAGGTGTGATTACTATTCCAGTTTCATGGAGAAAGAAAATGAGTTCGAATGGTTTAACTGATGTGCTCCCGATGACATAGGGAGTAGAGGAGCTAAGATGGAAATTCCCAAATGACCTGGGTAATGCTGAGTATCTGAACTCCTCTAGAACTCCCAGGGAATCAGCCAATCCTTGTCCTCAAATGACTGCTCCAAAGCCTCCATGCTCAGCGCCCCAATTTGGGATGCAGCGTTTCTTGTTTTATGTACCTTTAGTTTTGCGTTCAGAAAGCCTGTGTCTAAAAGTAAGAAATGAAAAAATAGAAGCCTTTGTACCTCTACGGGTTTTATAAAATTTCCCTTATAAACAAACTTCTATAGGTCAGCTTCATATCTTCTGACTGCGAGTTACTAAGTGCCCATGAGCCTCCCTGCCTACTGTGAGTTTAGATATCCTGGAACATCCAGTGCAGATAATCCACACCCAAGCTCATGTTAGCTTGTCTTGCCTAGATAACCTCTCAACTTCCTCACCTTGGATCAGGCCATCCAGTTTTTCATCCTAGATTTCTAAGGTCACATTAAAGTTCAGACATGACCATCGTTATCTGGGCAGAATTTACACTGGCTTTCAAAGGCCAGACTAGAAAGGAAAATACCATGTGAGGCAGGGTGGGGTAGTAGTCAGAATGTTTCTCCTTCTGACACAGTGTAAGGTCTCCCCAGGAGGATTAAATTTTCCTGGTGACTTTTTTCTTCCATAAAACCTCCAGGGGAGAAGGAATTTGGAATCTATATCTTTCAAAGCCTGTTCACTGCTCATCCCCTTACTCTGTCCTATCCCACACCCCACTCCTGCATACACATAATCTGAGTATCTTCCAAGTTAAAATTAGATGCCACCAATGCCAGGGAACTCAAGATATCTCCAGGAGACCCAATTTTACCTTTGTTTTCAAGGTTTCTGTTAGGAGAACAGTTATTATGGTCTTAATAATATAGTAATAGTCATGTTAGTCTTATCCTGATAATATGGGTTCTTATATTTATGTCATTGGTATTAATACAGCATTGCATTATATAATGATACCAATATGGCATCAACAATATTCATCAAAATTAATACTATACTATTTAACCATGTATTAATAATTATTAATCTCCCAGGTGTTCCAGTCTTTCCGAAGGACTTTTAATACATTATCTAAGTCAGCCCTCACCATATGAGAACGAGACCCCGAATCCCAGTTAACACATAAGAAAATGGAGGCTGGGGAAGAGAACAGTTTGCCAGAGGTTTCAGAATTAACAGGAAGGAGGTACCTGGGTGACTTAGTTGGTTGAACCCAACTCTTGGTTTTGGCTCAGGTCATGATCTCAGGGTTGTGAGATCGAGCCCCTCAAGAGCCCCAAGTTGCGCTCTCCACACATCAAGGAGTCAGCTTCTCCCTCTTCCTCTGCCCCTCCCCCAGCTGGTGCATGTGCACTCTTTCTTTCTCCCAAATTAAACTGAATTGAACTGAAATGAAATGAATAATAATTTATTTATTTATTTATTTATTTATTTATTTATTTATTTCAAGCGCATAGGGAGGTCTGGGACCCAACCCATACCTAGCTGCTGGCCCACGCTGGGTGCTAAGCAGCCTTCTTCACACTGTGCTTGTGCAGAGACTCGTCCTCACTTTTCTCATCTGACATTCGGATGACACAGATACCACCTACATCACAGAGCTGCCAGGGTTAAATGCAGTAATGTGTGTGAAGTCTTTAGGAAGCTGTATAACTCACAGTAAGCCCTCAATAAATGCTATTATGTGATCCAACAGCACTTATCAAAATTGATTCTTCTTCTAAGTATTTTTTTCTCTTTTTGTGTACGATTTACAGTAAGATAGTAAATTCTATTTTCTTACTGGTACAGTCTGAGCTGCAAATAATTTTCAGAAAGTGATTTTACTATAAAAATTTTAATTGGCTTTTTTCCTTCCTGAATGTCAGTCACATCCTTTGTGTCTGCTTCATAGTGAAACACTTCTCCCAAGCTTAAGAAACAAGTCATACCTAGAAATCCTGCAAAAATGCCAGTTTCCATGGCAACCAAAATAAACAGACATGAAAAATGCCAAATGTAATCAATCAATGCCTTTGAGTTTTCTTTGGGTTCTGTGGATTCCTTCAAGTGATGGACAAGAAAGCCAGTGTTTGTTTGTATTTGTTTTTATCTTCAGACTGGAATATATTTTTCATACACGTGTATTTTCATTTTTTTTTTCATTCATCTCCAGTCTAGACACAAAAGATTAGTGTTTATAATTTGAGAGAAATGACAAGATCACAAAATGAAGCAGTACCTATAATTTGGGACAGGTGAGGAGAGGTAGAGTGAGAAACAGAAACAGGAGCTGGGAGGGTCCAACCAAATCTTCTGAGAGCAGGAAAGGTGAAGCTGAGATGTTGGGGTTTTATTCAGCAACATAAAGGAGCCGCCCTGGGTGATTTTTGAGCACATAAATTGGGTCAGAACGGGCTTTCCTGGGGCACTTGGGTGGTACAGTTGGTTAAGCATCTGCCTCTTGGTTTTGGCTCAGGTGGTGATCTCGGGATGGTAAGATTGAGCCCAGGGTTGGCTCCATACTCTGTGGAGTCTATTTGGGACTCTCGCTCGCTCCCCCACTACCCTAACCCTCCCCCATGCTTGTTCTCTCAAAAAAAAAAATCTTAAAAAAAAATACTGGGGTTTACTAGGAGAAATATCACCATCATGAAAGCCTGCCTCATTCAACACACAAGAACCCTAGAGCAAAGCTGTCCAGGAGAAATACAAACAGTCCACAAATGCAAGGCATGTATGTGATTTTTAAATTTCTTGTAACCACAATTATAAAATGTAAAAACGAAATCATTAGTTTTAATAACATACTGTATTTAATTCATCCAAAATATTATAATTTTAACTTGTAATCAATATAAAAATTATTGCTGAGGTTTTTACATTCTGGTGTGTATTTTCATTTAGAGTAAGTCTTGGTTCAGATTTGGTATATTCTAAGTACTCTGTGTAGCCAGTGATCACTGTATTGGGCAGCACAGGTCTAGAGCATATGTAATAATAAGTGACTAGGAAGGGACCCTGGCCGAAAGTGGAGGCAAGATCAAAGACAGTCATTGAAGGATGCCTGGCTATTTATTTTCCCAAGTCTCCTTGTGCCCTGAGTTCTTTTAGGATATCCAATGTGGTAATAATTGCTATGCCTTTAAAATAAAATATTCATAAATTGCCATGTGGACTTAGAAAATCCAGTTCTAGCCAAAGGTAGGTACTATTAAGGTAAGTAAAATTCACACGCTTTCCATTATAATTACAACAATCTGAGTAAGGAGTTTGAATCTTAACATTTTTTAACTGGAGAGGCTCTTTATGATTTTTTCATGAAACTTTCCTATTTTGCAAATGGCAGAGACCCAATTTCACTGAACCGGATATTACT
The DNA here is from genome assembly GCF_022355385.1 of Mustela nigripes. NCBI lineage: Eukaryota > Metazoa > Chordata > Mammalia > Carnivora > Mustelidae > Mustela > Mustela nigripes. The sequence goes on along the minus strand of NC_081568.1, from coordinate 83,776,259 downwards.
CCCAGGGTTCCCTAATTCTTCCTTTTTTCCAGGTTACTGTGTGTGTGTGTGGAGAGAGAGAGTGTAATTCTGTGGTACACGACAGAGGCAGAGGAACAAAGACAGTACAGACGAAGAGGGGGAGGAAGACGATAGTAAAGAACATTTGCTGAGAGGCTTCTCTAAGCCACACATGCCAGGTCCCCCCCCCTCCACCTCCCAATCTACTGAATCAGAGCCAGACTCAGCCAGTTTAAGGTAGTGCCATGGCTAATCTATAAGGAGACCCACATTATCAACGGAAGTGAAGCAAAACAGAAGATTTTGTTAACCAAAATACCTGAAAGGTCTAAATGTTAGAAGGAATACTTTATTAAACTGCTTGGACGGTTAGTTGGTTGGGGGAGCAGGAGAGGTTGCTGAGTGGGGCAGGGAAGGACACAAAGGGACAGCCGTGGAGCATGCAGAAGTAACAGCCACCAGACCCCTTGAACAGAGAGGTGGCCCAATGAACCACAGTGTTTGGGGCTAGTGTGTGTTTATGCATAATGTTTGCTGGTAGAACCAAGTTGCCATAGAAAAAAGGTGAGGTTGAAGATATATCAGTTGGTTTTATTTCTCCATTACAGCAGCCAAAACAGAAGGGGGAAATAGGAGAAATATTTATAATATCACTTTGGGCACTACTTTATTAGTCTAATGATAATTCTGAGCTCTGAACTGTCCTAAGATGCACACATGTATCAGCTTACACCTAGCCAGGGATGTGTTCTAAAAAGCTCTGCAGGTGATCTGTTCTGAACTTCTCCCCACCAAGGTGAAAACCGTTATAGCACTGTGCCCTAATTTTAATGTGCATACGATCACCTGGGGACTTGTTAAAATGCACGTCCTGGTTGTAGGTCTGGAGAGGAGCCCTGGATTCTGCATTTCTGACAAGCTTCTGGGCGATGCCTGTGTTGGTTATCTGCAGACCACAGATGGATAGTGAGGGCCCCAAACCTCAGATACTGTCTGCACCAAATAATACAAGCATCTCCAGGTATCTCCTCCTTCCTATACTGTCTTCCTAGCTCTGGGGCCTGTGGTTCCCTTCCCTCTGAGCACTCAGTGACTGGACAAGAAAAGGTGAGGAATTGGGAGAGCCCAGGCCTCTGAGCTACGGGCCTGCTCAAGAGCCCACCTTCCCTTTGAGGCTCACCAGTTTCATCCTTTCGCCTCTCTGCCCTTAGGTGTCTAAGCTTGAAAGAGAGAAGACTCAAGAAGCAAAGAGGATCCGTGAGCTGGAGCAGCGCAAGCACACGGTCCTGGTGACGGAACTCAAAGCCAAGCTCCATGAGGAGAAGATGAAGGAGCTGCAGGCTGTGAGGGAGAATCTCATCAAGCAGCATGAGCAAGAAATGTCAAGGACAGTGAAGCTGCGGGATGGAGAGATCCAGAGGCTCAAGTCGGCCCTGTGTGCTCTCCGGGACGGCAGCAGTGACAAAGTAAGGACAGCGCTCACCATTGAGGCCCGGGAGGAGGCCCGGAAGCTGTTTGATGCCGAGCGCCTTAAGCTCTTACAGGAAATTGCGGACCTGAAAACTGCCAAGAAGCAGGTGGACGAGGCTCTAAGCAATATGATCCAGGCAGATAAGATCAAGGCTGGCGACCTTAGGAGTGAGCACCAGTCCCACCAGGAAGCCATCTCCAAGATCAAGTGGGAATCAGAGCGGGACATTCGGAGGCTGGTCAGTAACCCAGGGCAGCACGTCGGCGCACAACCATTCTCTCCCCAGGTTTTAGAATGCCATGGGTATGCTTCTACGGGTGTATCTCATGAGCGGATTATAAATAGTGCTCACCTCCTGTTTAGCACTGACCAAAATACAAGATAAGTCTGTAGGTAGGTAGGTAAGTAGATAAATGGATTGATAAGACAAGCCAAAATTGGAATTGTAAAATGTAGAAAACATGGGAATCACCTTTCTCATAACAACTGGCTTCTTTCAGCCATATATGGAGAGTATCTTTTCAATGACTCCTATTTTCTTGAATGTCTATAAAAATATTCTAAATTATGAGCTCTTCTAAAATCAACATGTTTTGTGAGCTTTCTATTTATAAAATGCCACTGGCTTTTTACAGGAGTGGGGAAAGTTTCTGTGGCTTTCAAGGTATCTGAAATGGCAGCCGCTGAGAGCATCCTGAGTGATTCACCTGTCTTCTTTCCAGGAACTGTGTCTGAAAACAAGAAATAGAGCCATAAGAACTCTGGTCATTTTTAAAACAGATCTTCTTTCTCAAAATAAATAAGAGCCATTCAAAACAGTGGCCACTATAATTTTTAAACTGTTCCTAAGTACTTTTTTTGCTATTGCCAATTTCCAAGACTTATTTCAAGCCTATAGAGTTGAATCTTTCTTTTTAATACGTATGGCCAAAAACCACATTGGTCTCTCACTATACCTGAAAATAAAACAAATGTAATTATTTGTTTTATTTCATTATTCATTATATTATTTATTTTATTTCATTATTCATTATTTCATTTATTCATTATATTATTTTATTTCAATTATTTGAAATCCATAATGTCCTAAGTTGACCACGTCCCATTATTTTAGAAGAAACATTTACATGCGTCTATACTCAGAATGTTTAGCATTAGTTGTATCTTAGTCCTGTCTTATCAAATTACCCCTCATCTGTTAGAATGCACTTTATGCTTCTCCAACAATAATACTTTCTGGCCGCCTGGCTGACTCGTTAGGTGGAGCATACAACTCTTGATCTCAGGGTTGTGAATTTAAGCCCCAAGAGAGTACTTTAAAATCTTTAAAAATAATAATATTTTCTTAGGAAAACTACACTTCCCTTTTGTGTCCGCCAATTCTAAGCAATTATTTTGTAAGAACTCCAGTTATGTTCCTTCGACCATATCTCTAGGATCTCGATTTTAAGTAAAAGTGGTTACCATAGAATATTTTGAAAGCTAAATGTGTCGTTTTCTTTGTACTACAATATAGGGTGACCGTAAAATGTTACCTTTGCCACACTTTCCAAATTCTTTGCAATTCATTCTATTGCCCTGGTTGACAATAGCAACCAAACACAGTGCAGAAACTTTGGTCTCTGCCTTGCCTTTGGTTTTTGAAATGACAACAGTTGATGAAGAAAGAACCAGGACTATGTCTGGAGTCAGCAGGTGGGAAAATGAAAAGGATGCTGTACACCTATTTGTGTTTGTCGATGGTTTTCGATATAAAATCTGGAAGTATATTCACTTGTTGATCTGTAGTTTCTTCTCTGACTTCCTTTCACCAGCATACTGCTAAAGGAGACGATGCATTCTCTCTTAGTAACAATGTAAAATCTAAGCAACCTTAAGAGTGGTTAAAAAACTGGGTGCAAACAGAATAACATGGGAAGTTTTTCAGTAGTGCAGATGTACTTACTTTTTCTTCTTGTTCTGTTACTATCCTTACACCCAGATCCATTTTTTTGGAACTGGAAGGGAGAGAAATGAAAGCCATTCTGTTTAGAAAATTTATCCAGGGAATTCTAGTAGACACCCCTTCCCATCTAAAAACTAGAATTTTGGAAGATTTTCAGTATTCTGAAGCCTGAGTCTATGCTTAAAATCACTATGCAATAGAGACTCGTCGACACTGATTACTGGATATTCTAAAGAAAACTACTTTGGAAAGTGCTAGAAGGGGAAGGGTAATGTTGGGATCATTACTGCATAGCCTGTTAGAATGGGCTTTGGGGTCAGAAGACTGAACTTAAAATCTGGTTTCACTACTTATTAACTATAGGATTATGACAAAGTTGGAAACCCTTTGGGTCCTCAATTATCATCTGTAAAATGGTGATAACAAAATTTGTGTGATAGGACTGTTATAAGAGGAGATAAAGTGTATAAAGTTCTGAGGATAGTGCCTTGAATGTTGTAAAAAATCAATAAATTTTAGTTATGATGTGGGATGTGGCCATGATGAGATGATTATATGGGTAGTATGGGAGTGATTCCCAGCAAGTTCATTTAGGTAGGGTACATCAGAACCAACTAGGAGCACGGAGGCGTGGAACCATGGTAAACTGTAAATGACATCGTAGATGACAGGTCTAACAAATGAATGTACTACCTAGTTCAGAAAAACACTGGATTCAAATCTTCTACAAGGAGGTAGAAACTAAAAACAGTGCTTTCATTCTGGAATTTAAGGATAGTGTTTGACTATTCATCAAGTTATCATTTGATATCACAGGACCATGCAAAATTTAGCCCCATGTCCTTCCAATATTGATCTAAAATGTAATCCTGTGACTGAGAGACAGGATCTTGCAGATAGTTACCTGGGGAAAAATGGGACTATGCATCAATTTTTGTTCCAAATATATACATAGGCATATTTATATAAGGAACATAGCAAAGAAAGATTTACACAAAGTGATTTGTTATAAATAAGGGGACATTTTTATAAAGAGAACAGTATAATATCATTTATATTAAATGTCTCTATCCTATCTCCACTTTAAATATTCTCATGAAATATAATAAAACGAGAAGAAAGATTTTGCCTGATGGCTATGCTTTCTTCAGAAATTGTTTAAAGTCATTAACTTCACTAGCCCTCACCAGGAATGGCACAAATTTTTCAGTCCAATGAAGCTCCTGATCAGTTGTTATCAAATGCTTGTGGCCTTTAGTTGACAAATAATTCTGAGACCATGCTGAGACTTAAAAGAAGTGAGAGTTGGGGTCCATAAATATGTCCCACAGATATAGGAGGGGAAACAGTGGCTAATATTACCAGATGTTTCCCATTCCTCCTCTTGTCCCGACCATGGTTTTCTCTGATGGTAATAAAATGGTTGCCTTAGCTCTTTGCTCAATGGAAAGATCCACCTAACATGAACAATGTTCCAAATTCACTCCTGAATTCACTCCACATTTGCCACCTGAATGCAAACATACTGGCCTTAGGAACTGACTAGTCTCCTGGAAAGTCTACGGCTTTGTCAGCAGAAAATGACCATAGTGCATGCTGCTGTTTAGAGGCTATTCCTCCAAACAGGAAGGAACATCAAAAATTGTCCTGGGAAACACTGTAATAGAATATTGAGTATCTGTCACAAATGACCCATTTTATTTTGTTTTATTTTACAAATGACCCATTTTAAAGTTAACCTCTTCTTTCTAAATCCAACCAACCTAGACTATTTCAAACAATATATTGAGCTAAAGCATCTACACAGGATATACCAGAGAGAAAATTTACTCTCTTTGATGCCTCATTATCCAAGGGTAGCCTTTCATTACACAGTGTTGCCTTCTCTTGTTCATAAATTCGGTATACCTGTACAGTCATAATTTTTTCCCATAACAATCAAAGGAAAGAAGTTAAACTCCTACCATTGTAAAAATGCATTTTTTTTTTACAACATTTTTAAATAAATTGTCCTGGGTGTCATTTAATTCAGATGGATGAGATTAAAGCCAAGGACAGGATCATCTTTTCCCTGGAAAAGGAACTGGAGACCCAAACTGGCTATGTACAGAAACTGCAGCTGCAGAAGGAGGCATTGGATGAACAGCTCTTTCTGGTCAAGGAGGCTGAGTGTAACATGAGCAGTCCGAAACGAGAGATTCCGGGAAGAGCAGGAGACGGCTCTGAGCACTGCGGCAGCCCTGTAAGTCTGTCTGAGCTGAACAAAGAACTCAGGAGTCATCTTTTATTTAGCTCCCAAGTTTTACTTTTCACTTAAGCTCTTTTCCTGTTTGCTACAAAGAAATCAATTCTACCTCCTCCTATAAAACCAGCTAGTATCTTGGGAACAGGGTTTTCTAAACCCATAGATAACAAAGTGGTCTGCCCTGCATTAGCAGATCACAAGAGAATTACAGGTCTTTTTAAATCTTTCATAGAATTTTTCTACCCATGTGATACCTTTGCAAACTTCAGCCTATTATAAGAGTCATAAATTAGGGGAAACTCTTGCCAAGACTGGTAATTTTCCCTTGGGTGAACCATTGGGTTGGAAATTGGCAAAGCCGGTTGTCATCTACATGAGTCAAACTGTGTGACTATATAAAAAACTAAACAGTTTAAATCATCCTCTGAAAGCTTCTAGTCTGATTGAACTTCTCACTTATTACCCTGGATTTTGATCATTTTATAGGAGAAATTATTTTAAGAACTGCAGCCAGAGAAATCAGCTTGTATATAGTTTGCTTTCATAACTTATACCTTTCAAATTATGTAGCTGCTAAAAAGATGAAAATGTATTATTTAGGAACAGAGATAGGTTCCAAAGTAGTACTTAGAACCAAGTAATGAATAATTTATGAATTGGTATTCAGGATATATATATCCCCGTAGGTGGCGGAACCAGGATTTAGCAGATGTAAGTTTCAGTTCTATCCCTGACATTTACCTGCAGTGCAGCAAAATTGTCTAGAGAATGGGCTCTAGAGTCAGACTCTTTAGTTCAAATTCTGGATCTTCCACTTACCGTGTGACCTCAGGCAAATCATTTTCCTGCTCAGAGTTTCCTCATCTGTAAAAGAGACGCATTAATGGGCCATATGGCTGGTCAGAGGTCTGGAAGAAACGGTCTGTAAAATGTTGAGCATGGTGTCTGGTTCGTAGTTAGCATTCAATAAATATTAATTATTGATCTATTGATAGTAGCTGCAAGACCTTGAATGAATTATGACCTCCCTGAATCTTCACTGTTCTGCTAAATCCTCTAGGATTTTATGAATCTGGAGATACAATGTGTGGGAAACTGGTTTGTCAACAGTACAGCAGTATCAAAGTGTAAGATGATAATGGAATTGAAAGTCTGTAATGGTCTTATGGATGCTAGATCATGGAATCCGTCCATGAGAGCCATGTGTAAAGTGATCCATGGCTATTATGACAGTGGGGACTCCAGTAGCTCTGGGCAAAATGTACCAACAAAGGCATGAAGGTAATATACCAACCTTCTCACTCTGACCTTTTTCTCCATGAGTATGTAGGAATTTTCAAAGCCCAGCCCTATCTTCTATTCTTTGGCCAAGTATGATAGGACATTTGTCCTAACTGTAGGAAACAATGTGCAGCCATGACTTAAGAAATGCTCCTTGAACCTCACATAATCATGAATGACCTTAGTCTCAGAGATCACAAATCTGAGAGGCTCATCCAACCATCTACCAGTCACCCTGCCAGGAGTCAGGGCTCCAGAGAGTATCTGCCACATGGAATTCATTTTCAGTTTCAATCAGGCCTGGTCTTCAACCCAAGCAGTGAATATCAAGGGTTAGAAGACAGTAAATATTTACTCTTCTCTGAATACAGAACATTTTACTCTCACCTCATAAGCCAGATGAAAGGAACCAAACCTCTTACTTTTATGAGTGGAATTCTCAAACTTTGTGAAAAGTGTTATGGAAGAAATACCCATTTTAATTTCCATGCATAGGATTTGAGAAGAAATCAGAAGAGAATAGCTGAATTGAATGCCACTATAAGAAAATTAGAAGACAGGAACACCCTGCTTGGAGATGAACGAAATGAACTGGTGAGTTCTGCCCAGAATTACTTGTTTATTTATTTGGTGATTTTTCTTATGCGTTTTGTTTAAGAAAATTTATAAGATGTTGTGGAAATATAACACAATATATAACACAATAAAGACAAGTACACAGATAATAAAGGTCCAGTTTAATAAACATGCCCAAAGAAATACACCCATACTAGCACCACTCAAATGAGTACCTGGAAGATTACCAGTGCCTCAGAGCCTCCCTCTCTTGGGAATTCTACTAGTCACATCCTTCCAGAGCTAATCTACTCACTGAATTCTGTCACTGTAGACATGCATCACCATTCTTTAAATGTTTCGTAAATGGCATCCTACACTCTTCTGTGTTTGGCTTTTTTGCCCAGCATTACATTTGTGGAAGTCACTCACTGTATTAGATGTGTCCACTCATTCATTTTCTTACTCTATTGTATTCAGTTAATACACCACAGTATATTTCCTCTTCGATTACTAATGGGCATTCATAGTGTTTCTTAGCAGTTTCAATATTAGTAGTGCTGCTGCATGTCTTTGGTGAGAAAATGTGTTCTTTTCTGCTGAGAACTTACCAAGGAGCAGAATGACTGGGTTGTAGGGTGTGCATGTGGTCAGCCTTAGTACTGGTTGCTGGGTCTCCACAGTTGTGAGAACAATTGCATTCCTGTATTCCTATTCTCCCGCCAATGTGGGAGACTTGGCAGTTTCTCCCCGGCTTTGCCAACATGCACAGATCGTTGATCATCTTAGTAAGTATGGTGGGTATGAGCAATATTCTGATTGTAGGATTTTGATTTTTACTTTCCATAATAAGGAAGTTGAGTGAATTATCAAATATCTTTTGGCTTTTGGGGTGTCGTGTGATTTGCCCTTTGATTTTCATAAAATTTTCTTTTGTGTTGCCTTTATTTTCTTATTAATATTAGGAATTCTTTATATCATTTTTGTATATTTGTATTTAAAATATTCTGCTCTGGGGACACCTGGGTGGCTCAGTCGGTTAAATGTCTGACTCTTGGTCTCGGCTTAGGTCGTGATCTCAGGGTGTTAAGATCGGGCCTGTGTCAGGCTCCAGCCTCAGCATGGAGTCTGCCAGAGATTCCTTCTCTTTCTCGCTCTGCCCTTTCCCCATGCTCTCTCATGCTGTCTCTCTCTCACACACACACACAAATAAATCTTAAAAAAAAAAAAAAAAATCCTGCTCTGTGGCTCTGTGCCTTACATTGTACTTTTTTTTTTTTTTAAAGATTTTATTTTTTTATTTGACAGATCACAAGGAGGGGGGGGGGCGGGCAGGGGGGGGGGGGGTGGAGAAGTAGGCTCCCTGCTGAGCAGAGAGCCCAATGCGGGGCTGGATCCCAGGATCCTGGGATCATGACCTGAGCCAAAGGTTTTAACCCACTGAGCCACCCAGGTGCCCCACATTGTACATTCTTAATGGTAGTTCTTGATACAAAGAAGTTATAATTTCAGCATTTTGTTTTTTCCAAATATATACATTTTAAGTCATATAAGTCTCTAAGCATGACTAGCTTCATCCCATACATTTTTTATGTCATAATGTATTGTTATTTCAAAATCTTTTCTAATATATGATTTCTTCTTCAACCCATGGTTTACTTAGCACCGTAAGGCTTAACTTCTAAATATTTGGAGATTTTTGAGTTATCTCTCTACTAATGATTTCTACCTTAATTCCATTGTAGTCAGAGAATATACTTCATATTATTTCTTTTTTTTAAGTTGAAGTACAGTTGACATGCAATGTTATATTAGTCAGTAATACTTTGTATCATTTCATTCTTTAAAAACTTGTTGAAATCTACTTTTTGATGGTAACATACTGTCAATTTTAGAAACATTCCATGTTCTCATAAAAAGAAGGTATACTTTGCAATCATTGCAAGGGTTTTGAGTGAAGTTCATTAGTAGTCTTGTTTAAAATCTCCTATATCTTTATACTTTTTCTGTGTGCTTCTTCTCCCAACAGATTTGTCCATATCTATTCTTAGTTTTGTCGAGTTTGCTTTATATATATATTTGAAGTTATATTACTAGGTACATGTAAATTAAGATTTATTAAATGTTTGCATCCTGATTTTTTTTTTTTTT